>NC_053027.1:182913105-183213105 GCF_003073215.2 Triticum urartu | reverse complement strand
TCTACTATAATCTTTCAACTTATTTTTCTCTAGGAACATATCAAAAATAGGAGAGCTATATTGCGAGCTATTGATCTACAACATAGATATGCAAAAACTATTAAGACTAGGTTCATGATAAATTTAAGTTCAATTAATCAAATTACTAATTATCTCCTACTTAAATAGACATCCCTCAAGTCATCTAAGTGATACATGATCCAAATCAACTAACCCATGTCAGATCATCATGTGAGATGGGGTAGTCATCAATGGTGAACATCTCTATGTTGATCATATCTACTATATGATTCACATTCGACCTTTCGGTCTCCAGTGTTCCGAGGCCATGTCTGTACATGCTAGGTTCGTCAAGTTTAACCCAAGTATTCTACATGTGTAAAATTGTCTTACACCCGTTGTATGTGAACGTAGAGTCTATCACAGCCGAGCATCACGTGGTGTCTCGAAACGAAGAACTATAGCAACGGTGCATACTCAGGGAGAACACTTTTACCTTGAAATTTAGTGAAGGGATCATCTTATAATGCTACCATTGTTCTAAGCAAAATAAGATGCATAAAAGATAAACATCACATGCAATCAAAATATGTGACATGATATGGCCATCATCATCTTGTGCTTTTGATCTCCATCTCCAAAGCATCGTCATGATCTCCATCGTCACCGGCTCGACAACTTGATCTCCATCGTAGCATCGTGGTTGTCTTGCCAACTATTGCTTCTACAACTATCGCTAACACATAGTGATAAAGTAAAGCAATTACATGGTGTTTACATTTCATACAATAAAGAGGCAACCATAAGGCTCCTGTCGGTTGTCAGATATCTTTCAAAACATGATCATCTCATATAATAATGTTTATCACATCATGTCTTGACCATATCACATCACAACATGCCCCGCAAAAACAAGTTAGACGTCCTCTACTTTGTTGTTGCAAGTTTGACGTGGCTACTACGGGCTTCTAGCAAGAACCGTTCTTACCTACGCATAAAACCACAATGGTGTTTTGTCAAGTTTATTGTTTTAACATTATTCAAGGACCGGCCACAGTCAAATTTGATCCAACTAAAGTACGAGAAACAGACACCCGCCAGCCACCTTTATGCAAAACTAGCTGCATGTCAGTCGGTGGAACCGGTCTCATGTGCGTGGACATGTAAGGTTGGTCCGGGCCGCTTCATCCCACAATACCGCCGAATCAAAATAAGATGTTGGTGGTAAGCAATATGACTATCACCGCCCACAACTCTTTGTGTTCTACTCGTGCATATCATCTACGCATAGACCTGGCTCATGATGCCATTGTTGGGAAACGTTGCATGGAAGACAAATTATATGCACACGCAATGATTTATCAATGGAGATGCATAGCAATGAGGGGGAGAGTGTGTCTACGTACCCTTGTAGACCGTAAGCGGAAGCGTTTCTCAACGCGGTTGATGTAGTCGAACTTCTTCGCGCTTCAACTGATCAAGTACCAAACGCACGGCACCTCCGCGTTCTGCACATGTTCAGCTCGGTGACGTCCCTTGCCTTCTTGATCCAGCAAGTTGTCGAGGTAGTAGATGAGTTCCATCAGCCCGACGGCGTGGTGACGGTGATGGTGAAGTGATCCTCGCAGGGCTTCGCCTAAGCACTACGAAAATATGACCGGGGGTGTAAACGGTGGAGGAGGGTGCCCCACCCGGCTAACAATTGTCTGGGGTGTGCTAGGGGGCGCCTCCCACATATATATAGGTGGGAGGGAGAGGGGAGAGGCCAGGAGGCGCCCCAAGTAGGACGAATCTCTACTCCTAATGGAGCAGTTGGTAGTCTCCGCCGGTCAATGTTCGTCTCACCAGAGACGGTTAATTTTCGTCCTCCATCTCACCTCCCACTACCCAGCGATCCCCCCTTCCTCCCTCGAGACCGACCAAAAAACGGCAGGCTACCACGAGGCCCGTTCTGAAACAATACGGTTCAGCGACAGAAAATCGTTCTAAAAAAATCTACGGCGGTTAACCTACGAACAGCCAGCCCCTTGTGCTCTCACATCCCCTCGCACGCACGAAAAAAAACAGCAAAAATAATCCCCGAGAGAAAGTCCAATCGCGTCCCGAAAACCCTAGCCGCCGCTGGCCTCCCCCTACTCGTGCCGCAGACGCACACCATCCTCTTCTCCTCCCTCCCGTCAGGGACCTGCCTCCACTCCACGAGGCAGATCGATCGAGACCCATGGCCGGGGTCGCTACCGTGCCTCGCCGCGCAGTGCATCGGGTATCCACCTCCCATCCCCCATCTTCCTCCTTCAAATTTTGGCAGCAACGACCGTGAGTGTGGCTGCTCCTCGTTCGTGCTCCGGCAGACGTCCCCTACCCACCCCCCTCCGCTGACGGTGGCCAGAACGAGGTGGGTTCAACCAGCAGAGCCCCGGGTGAGATCGCGTGTGAGTGGACGGAGCAGGCGCTCGTGGTCGTGGTGAACCATGGGCGCAGTCGGAGCAGAGAGTCGGGGCGTAGGAGATGAGGAGAACGGCGTAGGCTTCATGATGGAAGGAGATACGGCAGCGGACAAGGAGGAGGTCGGGGGTTACACGAAGGTACAGGTGGATGTCAGCAACCTGCCCCCTACGACGTCGATGGTGAGCACCCAATATGTGAGCACCACGCGCAGATGTTCCTCTTAACTTGCGACCTTTCCCTGCTGCCTTAATTTCCCCCTACAACTCAGTCAGGCCTCAAGCTACTCCCTAATTTTTGTAATTTGCATTATGGTATATTCTGAATTCTTGTTTGATTATAATGAAAGAAGTGGCATAGGATCTGCAATTGTGTTGGGGTAAAGTTTAGTGATATTGGTGTTTCTTTTCAAGATTCTCTTTTTTTTGGCAGTACAAACTTCTCAAGCAAAGACGTGTGATCCATTTATTTGAGTTGTAGGTTGTAATCTATCTATTTGATCTATTTAGTGATATTTCACGTCGACTGATTGTAGGTACTTTGACGTTAGAAGGGATACTTGCCCCTTTTGGCGGATGATGTTTTTACAAGGTATACATGATCTCGTTTCAGATTCAAATCTATCATCACATATACTTCTTATATAATGTGTGAATTCTCAACTGAAACTTGACCGGTGCCTAGAGTGATATTTTGCCTGCTGTTACCTTCTCATACTTAATGTGCAGCAGTAGTTCTGAATGAAGCCTAATTAAAATACTAAAGGCAGTAAAAACATAACTGCTGATGATAAGCCATGCAAATAATTCGTTAAGAGTAGGTGATGATAAGCACCTCTAAGTAATATTGTAAGTTTTATGCAATCAGTGCTAGCTTAGGTGATGTGGAACGTTAAGAGTAGCTGATTGGTATGTTCATCAAAGCCATGCTTTGTAAAATAGGGACTGTCAGATGGCCTTGGAATATAACCACTGTAATTTGACTCATGTAATGAACTGTGCAAAATAACATATATGGTGGTTATCTTCTCCTTTCTTTCAGTATTCAATTGTCTATTTTCCTACGCTCTTTGCTTCTTCGGTTTGACTCGTGCAGTACTGTATGTTCTCCAGCATGCTACACTGATGGGCATTTGGAGGAGCCGGCAACGGTGGCAGTGCTTCATTTTCATGCCGACAATGGAAGTATGGACCAACAAGAAATATCGAGTTGGTACTCTCTATTAGTCTTCTCTATATAATGTATAACCTCTGCTTGCTTCTCATAGAAGATTCTGATGTATAAACCTCTGCTTACTCTCCGATAGAAAATTCCGTTCGAACATGCAGATTGGCATACTTGCTGAGAAGGTTACAACTGTAGGTAAGGCATCAAACTATATGTCTCAAATTAAGGTTTGTTTTTGGTTGGATGCAATTCTTTCAATAACATTCTTCTATAAATAAACTGAGGTTGCAATTATCTAACCATGTATTTTTGAATTGTGTTTTCCATTGAACATTCAAAACATCCAGAAGGAAGCAGTTGAGAAGAGAAGCACTTAGGGGATGATGTCGATCTTGCACATTCAGCTTTATGTATGTAGTCTCACTCTCATCTTATTTAATTTATTTATATCATTTGAATAAAGAAATATAGCCTCTTAGGATCTAAATCATCAATTGTAAAATTGATCGATACTTGTGCTCGCTCACAGCAGATGTTAATTTTTTTATTTTACAGTACATTTGGATGTCGGAGTTCATTGCAATACCACATAAGCATCATTTGAAAGCTTGATTTTGTCATTGAATTTAATGTATTTGTCCTTATAATATTTTCACCCACACTGGCCTTTTACCTACTCCAATTAATATACAGTAGCAAACAAGTCCTTGACTCCTTCAAGAGTATTCAGTAAGACTAAAAAGCTGAAAAAGATATTAATGCCTTCAGGTAAATGCTTCTTCGTGTACCATATATGGCAGTTTGCTAAAAAAGAAAAAGAAAACAACTGAGCAAATTAAAATATAATATGTTTATCAAAAAGGCAGAAGGTAATCGATGAGCAAACATATTTACATTCTAATATTTTTTCTTTTCTTTTCTTGATATGTTATTTCCTTTGCTGATCCTTCTCTTCTTCATATGAACAGGCCCCTAGCTAGATTGACGAGAAATTTTATTTTGCACATGGTCTTTTCTGGTTTTGTCCTTGTAGCAAGAAGTACATTTTTATAACAATATCAACTTTGCTCTGGTGTGTGCAATGATTTCATTCAGATACAGACCTTTTGGAAATTGTGGTTTTCTTTTGTATTTTTGTCCTAATATGGAATGTTCTGTTGCTGGATTGAATTACTCTCTCAGCATTTTTATTTTGACATATTATAATGCTCAGTTTGTTTACAGGCTGCTGAATACTGTCGTAGGAAGGAATCAGTGCTGAGGTAACTTCTTTTCTAAAATAGTGTAACTATCGATATGATTTTACTCTACATGGTACATGCCATGAATATAACTTATTTTCTACTGATATGTTTTAACAGGTGATCAACATTCGATCAGTTAGGACACTGGATAGAGCTGCGATAAAAGCATATGTTACGAAAATAAATAGGTTGGTGATTCTTTAAGAAGGCTCCCCCCAACATCGTGTTGGTGCTGAGATATGGTTTTCTCTCTCTCTCTCTCTCCACACACATCCCAACCCTCTTCCAATTATTCATTCGAATTATTGTACAGAATCTACAATTATAAGAAAGAAGAATTTGATAAATTAGAGAGAGATATGCTTTCATAAATTTCTCACCCCTGAAGGTTACAAATTCAAGTGCTGGGTTCGAAGGATGAAGCAAATCCCAAGTCACATGTTAATATATCTTGATGCACATTTGTATTTACTTTTGCATATTGTTTACTTTATCCTCGCTGCATCGGCCTTGCATATGGCCATTGGGTACTGATCCCCTCCATGTCTTTGGTGAGCCCCCATAGCTCTAGGTCTTTTGATTTTGTTTAGTTTGTTAGATTTATGAAGAGCTCTTCTATTCCAAATTGAGAAACCTATGCTTCTTTCCTATGTTGGTCCAAAAGGCCATTTGTTTGATAGCAGTTTGATATCAGCAAAGTTTTTAGCCAAAACTGCTTTTGATTCGGTTCAGTTTGTGTTGTAGATATTTGATCGGTAATTTTGTATCTTTACGTGCCCAGGTACATTCTGAAGGAGAAGATTGCTGGTCGAGAAGGCCATTTATCTAATATTAGTTTATTGAAGAAATTGCCCATGATGTATTTTCAGTACATTAGGATTTTTTGTAGTCGCATGGTTCTGATAGGAAGATACCGTTGCTACCAGGTCAACAATCTCCCCTTCAATAATATTTGATTTACATTTTGTATGCCATTCATCGAATCAATGTGGATTACAATGACCACTCATATGTTTTGATTGCAGTACTTCTCTATGCTATTTCACTATTTTGGACTCATGTTCTTTTCATTGTGATGTAGTAATAAGTGAAATAAATTGAGTCTAATTCTTTGTGTGGACATAGGCGTTTCAAAGAAATATATGGCTTGTTTTATTTTTGGCCCTTTCTTCCCGGCCACTGGATATGCACTTAAGTTCCCCAACCAGAAGCATCTCCCTGTCCATGTAACCAATAATATTTTGGAAGTAGAATGTACTCAGGATCATAATGGAAAATTTTGTTTTTCTGAAAACCATGTCCCACTGTACATGGCACGAGAGTTTGAGCAGAAACCTGGGGTTAGCTCCTTGCCTACTCCAGGAATTGTGCACTCGAACTATTTGAGCAGGGTTTTTTCTGTCTTTTGGATAGCATCTTGCAGCCAACATTTCTGAACTCCAGCATTGGTATCATTAAGCATTTTAGTTCTACCCCATATGGATATTAGTTAACTTTATGTTCTTATGACGTAAGTACATGCGAATTGTTCCGTTCCTTCTGGAATCAAATATTTTTGGATGTCCGAAAGCACTTCTGGTGGATCAGAAAATTGTGTTTTTCTCAGCATCTTAGTTTTTCTCTATGGAAGTATTTAAAACAGTCATCATTCTTTCAAGAATGTTACCAATACAAGACTGTTTTTGTGTTCCGAATTATGCGTAAATGCCCAAGGGCAGTGGACCAAAGTCAACAACATAAGTTGTTTGGCAAATGTGTCTTAGTTCCCTTTCAGACTCTTCTATAACATCATCTCTTTTAAAAAAGATCTTTTCTATATCAGTGCACTGTAAATATAGAAATGTTGGTTTAATCGAGTGTGTGATTGTCGGTTACCATGAAGGAAATCACTGTAAGATTTGAGAGATGCAAGGCTAACGTAAAAGCAGTAAGAGTCTTTGAGATGCCAAAACTTCTCTCATACATGTATTTTGTGTACATGTAAATCTTGATCTTCCAGCAACATTGACAGCAGGATAATTCTCTTTCTTTTAGTTGACCACAACATGTGATGAGGGCCCATTTGGAATGCAACTAATGTCAAGTGCACCATCATCTTAAGCATTATTTACTCATGTTGTCACTGATTGCATATACAATACCATCAGAAGCATCCATTAAAAATGTGTCCTTAGAAGCATCCATTCAAAAAAGTGCTGAAGAACTATAGAAGGCTGGGTGTTGGCTGATGTTGTTTCGGTTACTATTCCTTGTGATTCTAAGTTATTTGCAACATAGTAAATACTTAGTATACCAGTCATATTTTCTTGTCAACATGCACCTGAGGCTTATCCGGTATTATTGCAATCTGGTAGAACTGTGTTACTACTAAGAATTGAATATTTTTAGTTGGAATACTATTTTAATGATCAATCACAATGTTGGACGCGACCACCTACTTATTCCCGAGACTAAGTCTTTGGTGGCTTAAGCACAATATGCCCGGCATATGTTCTACATCTGCGGCATGTAATGATCCTACTGGCATTTCAAGAGGTCTTGTAAATACAACACTCTTCCAAAGTATTTCCAAGTAAGTGTTCACCTCATGAGATTTATTAAATGTTTTAGATATGTCGCTTGTGAATGCTCATCGGTAGCTAATATCCTGAGTATTTTGATAACGGGTTTAGGTCTGGACGGTTATTGAGCCTGCATTGATGAAATAGTTGACAAAGAAGGAACTGAAATGAGGTTACTGAGCCTGCATTGAAGAATTTTGGTTGATGAGCTGATATCTGACCAAAAACTCAAGAACTAGAAGCAAGCCTGACATCCTTTTTCTATAATCGGTATGTTCTCGGTAGCAAGCCTGTCATCCTTTTCTATCCACATGAGGCTTACTATTTTTTGTACTTATTGTCACCAATCAATAAAACATTGTGTATTCATTGCATAGGGTGAATGGCCTTCTAGATTTGTGAGTTCATAGGTAGTTATACAACAGCAGAGCCATGTTCTAAAAACATATTCGAGCCTTTCCATGGTTTGGAGTTGGGTCCCGACGAAACGTTCGAGCGCATGAAATCAGTTCTTTTCAAGAATGCAACTGCTTTTTTTCTCTCATAGATTCCACTCGTAACATATCACAAGTATCTTCAGTCTAAGAAACTAAGAAAAGTGAACTTACATGATTTATTTAAATTACTAAATAAATTACTAGATAATGTATATTTCCGTCCGAGCATTCCAAAAACTGAATGACACTCCATTAAGCTGTAGGATGCATAAGGTAAGCAAAATATAGGAAGCCCAGACATCTGTAGTAATGCCAGAAGTGGAAGAACAAGGGAAAGAAAACATTTAAAAGGGCCAATTATAGGCGGAAAAGATTCACGTGGTTAATAGTTCATGTTTTGCACCAAGGAAGAACAGAGGAATGGAACCAAAGAGAAATGAGTGAGCATACACCTTTGCTAGATTTTATGAACTGAACTAATATACAAAGCACATGTTGTTATCTTGGTGCATGTAGTTATTTAATTTAACAACTTGAATTCCACATGAAGCATACTGTACTGGACTTCTCTGGGCTTTACATCTGCTCATATTCCATAATTTGGATCAGAAATGAAGCCTATGTGTATGTATAAAGCATTTGCATTATACTAATATTGTGTGTGTGTTGTTTTTAATGCCAAAGGTAAATCTGAACCTGCTCAGACCATGGGGAGGATTTCTCTGGTGGACTATCGCTGGCAAGGTTGGCATGGGAGTAGGCCCGTACCATGGGTTCGTGTGGCTGGAGGACCGTGGCCAGTGCTGCGATTGCCTGGTGTCCATGTGGGGCATAGCTCGGCATTAGGTGATATCCTTCTATGATAACCTAGCTGTACACAATTTCTTCAAAGAAAATTAAGATTGATATCAAAGTTGAGATTTGCAATGTATTTAAATTAGTTCTTAAATTGCTCCCAAAGCTACTAAAATTTCCCTTATTATATTTTTCTGTAGATACTGATTGTTCTAAATTAAACCCACTACTTAAATTCCATACAAATGTGAGGCTCAAGGAAGCAACAAGTAGGATGAAGGAGTTAGCGGGCAGAAGCATAGATCACAGAAAAACAAGAATATGTTTGCTCCCCATGCTTTGCATTGATGTATAGGTTCGGAAGTTTAAAAGCTTCATGCGCTCCCCATGCTTTGTATTGATGTATAGGTACGGAATTTAGAAGCTTCATGCTTTGTATCTCAGTATGTTCACAGTGGCTTCAATCTACAATTTAAAAAGGTGAATATTGGCTGGATAATGACACAAGTGATGCGGCTTCAGTCATGTTTCTTAAGCTACCGTGGTTATATCATCACTAGGCCATATAGTTTACCACTAACCTTCTTAAGTACTTCCACTTAACCATCATGATTGCCGACTAATTTGTGTGTTCATGGTTATATTTCAGAGAACCGGTTCAGATAAATGCGAACACTGGTTGGGGGTTCTAAGAAGGATGACCCAAAATGGGAGCATGACAGACACCATGGTCCAGGAAATAAGGGGGAATCCCGTGGTGTCTACTATGCTTTCAGAAATCCTATGCAGTCAGGGAGATTCCTTCAGATTTTTGCATGATGAGCAGGTAGCTGTAAAGGGTCGTGGTGTCTACTATGCTTTTCAGAAAGGTGAGTGCATTTGTGAAGCTTCCTGCAGAGTTTCACATGATGAGTAGGTAAATGTGCTGCTTGTGCATTTACCAAGTAGTTATATTGGAGAGCACACAAGCAACAGACTACATAGCTTGTGCTAATTTCCATGATAAGTTTTATCGCATATGAACAATTTATATTGCGAGTTAAGTTATTAATAGAAATTGAGTTGCTTATCATTGAGCAAAAGACGAAGATTTGCCGAAGATTTGTGATTATACTAATACTAATACTTTATCAAGGTGATATGCCGAAGATTTGTGATTATCACTGTATGGCCTTTACATTGCTTTGTTCATGTCTATACATGTACTTAACTTGGATGAGCTATTAACTGCAAAATATATTTCATGAACTCCGTAGCAGATATCTCGTTTCAAAGTAACATAGCCAGAGATGTTAACATTTGTTGTTGGAAACACAAGCACTAAATTTTTTATTGCATTTGAACTAGATATGGTTGTATCTTAGAGATTGTTGCTTTGGACAGGATTTACTATATTTTTGCAGCAGGCTACATGCTTCTCTGAATGACCATTTAAGGAGTGAACATGAACTGCTGATGTATATGTTCCATGCTCCATGGGGAGGGAACAAGGATTGATTTTCGCGGGGAGTAGGGAGAGTATGGTGAGTTACTTCTATAGTGCTATGGTTCACATACTGTAAGTTGGTGATCTGTGAAATATCTTTGTTGTTGCTTTAAGGGGCTTCTAGAACTACTTGATTGTGAAACAAGTCACTAGGTACTGCTCAGATGAATTATATGGATGGTACCACCGTCCAACCTGTAGAAACTCCTATCCCTAAATTTCTATTTATTGGAACCATTAGATTTATTAGTATTTTATAGTCATTATGTTTCTATAGAGGCTATGTGAAGCAAAGAAACTCCTATCCCTTTTAAATTTTAATACATGTAAAGTACTACATGTCAGTAAGGAGCTGACACTCTTGGACTGTGAGAAATTATTGACGTTTGGTAATGAAAATATTATTCTACAAGGAATACTATCGACAAGGATTCAAAAAGGACCAAATGCCACGGCAGTGGTTGTAATATTAGTCGAGATGAATCTGAAAAAAATGAGTCGAGATGTGGAGATATGATGGATTTTGCAACAAAAAAATCCAGTAAATTTTTGCTATAGAGAACATATCGGTGTGCATGTACTGATTGCACTTGCTTCATGGCGCAATACGTTTATCCTGCTACGAAAAATGTATTATTTTTTATTAGAGAAGGGCGGTTCCAAGGCAGAGATAGTGAGTAGAAGAAAATTTATCTACCATAAAAGACGACAAGGTCACATGACATGCACTGATTGCATTTGCTTTATGGCGCAATATGTTTATCCTTCTATTAAAAATATACTATTTTTTATTGGAGAAGTAGGAAGAAGAAAAGTTATCTACCATAAAAAAGGTCACATGACATGCACGATGATCCTAACGTTACATGTTAGACATGTTTTTAAAGGTGAGGGTTTCAACAAAAAAAGAGATGTCTCGCTATGGCAGGAAAACGAGTAGTAAGGGGACGGTCTGGCAGAAAAAAGAGAGTGCATCTTGTGGTGGGGTTTTTTGGGTTGAGACCACGTGTTGGTGATAACAGTCGGATAGTCTGGATAACCATATTTCTCCTTTAGAGTAATGCTACTACATCTACGGGAAGTTCTTTTACGGGTTCAACGGATTATCGACTGTGGACCAATAGGATTTAAGATCGGGAAAGGATGGAGCCAACCCCGGCTGGAAATTAGGGGGAGAAAGATTAGTTAAAATGAGATTTTCTAAAACTCTTGTAAGTGCGTCTAGGATTATTGTCTCCTTCATATATAGGATGTATTTAAGGTAGTCCGGATGGATAAATTTTATGAAGAAAAATTCATAGTCCGGATGGATAAATTTTATGAAGAAAAATTCATTCTTATGCATTGTGGCCCGTAGCAACGCACGGGCGTTCTACTAGTACTACTTAGGTTGCTCCTCGGCCGGCACGCCCCTTCCTTATTTACCGGAGGGGAAGGAAAGAGGAGGGAGGAGGGAAGGAAGGGGGAGGCCGTCTCCCCCCCCCCCTTTTCCTTCCCCCTTCCCCTCTTTCCTTCTCCTATGGTTCAGCCCATATGGGGGCGCACCAGCTCCTGGTGGCTGGTGCGTTTGCCCTCTTGGCCCATATCTTTTGCCGGGGGTGCCCGAAACCCCTTCTCGTGACCCGATATGTACCCGGTACCCTCCGGAACACTTCTGGTGTCAGAATACTATCGTCCTATATATCAATATTTACCTCTCAACCATTTCGAAACTCATCATCAAGTATGTGATCTCATCTAGGACTCCGAATGACATTCGGTCACCAAATAACAAAACTCATATAATACAATACCGTCATCGAACGTTAAGCGTGCGGACCCTACGGGTTTGAGAACTATGTAGACATGACCGAGACACCTCTCCAGTCAATAACCAGTAGCGGAACTTGGATGCCCATATTGGCTCCTACATATTCTACAAAGATCTTTATCGGTTTAACCGTTATGACAACATACATTATTCCCTTTGTCCGTCGGTATTTTACTTGCTCGAGATTCGATCGTCGGTATCTTCATACCTAGTTCAATCTCATTACCGGCAAGTCTCTTTACTCGTTCTGTAATACATCACCTCGTGACTAACTCCTTAGTTGTTTGCTTGCAAGCTTATGATGTGTATTACCAAGAGGGCCCAGAGATACCTCTTTGATACTCGGAATGACAAATCCTAATCTCGATCTATGCCAACTCAACAAACACCTTCGGAGATACCTGTAGAGCATCTTTATAATCACCCAGTTACGTTGTGATGTTTGATAGCACATAAGGCATTCCTCCGGTATCCGGGAGTTGCATAATCTCATAGTCGAAGGAATGTGTATTTGACATGAAGAAAGCAATAGCAATAAAACTGAACGATCATTATGCTAAGCTAACAGATGGGTCTTGTCCATCTCATGATTCTCCTAATGATGTGATCCCATTATCAAATGAGAACTCATGTCCATGGTTAGAAAACATTAACCATCTTTAATCAACGAGCTAGTCTAGTAGAGGCTCACCAGGGACACGGTGTTTGTTTATGTATTCACACATGTATTAAGGTTTCCGATCAATACAATTCTAGTATGAATAATAAACCTTTATCATGAATAAGGAAATATAAAATGACAAATTTATTATTGCCTCTAGGGCATATTTCCTTCCTATAGCACTATAGGTGGAATAGAATATGGTGGTTGTGGAGAAGACAAAGAAGAAGGAGAAAGACTCACATCAACTAGGCAAATTAATGGGCTATGGAGATGCCCATCAATTGACATCGATGCAAGTGAGTAGGGATTACCATGCAATGGATGCACTAGAGCTATAAGTGTATGAAAGCTCAAAAAGAAACTAAGTGGGTGTGCATCGAACTTGCTTGCTCATGAAGACCTAGGGCAATTTGAGGAAGCCCATCATTGGAATGTACATGCCAAGTTCTATAATGAAAAATTCCCACTAGTACATGAAAGTGACAAAATAGGAGACTCTCTATCATGAAGAGCATGTTGCTATTTCGAAGCACAAGTGTGGAAAAGGATAGTGACATTGTCCCTTCTCTCTTTTTCTCTCATTTTTTTGTTGGGCTTCTTTGGCCTCTTATTTTTATTGGGCTTCTTTGGCCTCTTTTATTTTTTTTAAGTCCGGAGACTCATCCCAACTTGTGAGGGAACCATAGCTTCCATCATCCTTTCCTCACATGGGATAATTCTCTAATAGTGATGATCATCACACTTTTATTTACTTACAACTAAAGAATTACAACTCGATACTAGAACAAATATATGACTATATGAATGCCTCATGCATATGAGAACAATATGACAATGATGGTGCGTGTCATAATAAACAAAACGGTGGAAGTTGCATGGCAATATATCTCAGAATGGATATGGAAATGCCATAATAGGTAGGTATGGTGGCTGTTTTGAGGAAGGATATATGGTGGGTTTAATGCATCGACGAAAGTTGCGCGGTACTAGAGAGGCTAGCAATGGTGGAAGGGTGAAGCGCGTATAATCCATAGACTCAACATTAGTCATAAAGAACTCACATACTTATTGCAAAAGTTTATTAGCCATAAAAACAAAGTACTAATACGCATGATCCTAGGGGGTAGATTGGTAGGAAAAGACCATCGCTCATCCCCGACCACCACTCATAAGGAAGACAATCAGAAAAAAATCATGCTCCGACTTCATCACATAATGGTTCACCATACATGCATGCTACAGGAATCACAAACTTTAACACAAGTATTTCTACCAATCCACAATTACTCACTAGCATGACTATCATATCACCATCTTTATATCTCAGAACAAGTGCAAGGAATCAAACTTCTCATATATTCAATGCTCTTTATATGAAAGTTTTTATTATATCCCTCTTGGATGCCCATCATATTAGGACTAAATTCATAAGCTCAGAAAATTACCATGTTGTTTAAAGACTCTCAAAATAACATAAGTGAAGCATGAGAGTTCAACAATTTCTATAAATAAAACCACCGCCGTGCTCTAAAAAGATATAAGTGAAGCACTAGAGCAAACTGCCTAGCTCAAAAGATATAAGTGAAGCACATAGAGTGTTCTAAAAAGTTCACAATTAACACATGTCCCTCTCAAAAGATGTCTATAACAAGGATTATTGTGGAAAACTAAAAAGCAAAGACTCATATCATACAAGATGCTCCAAGCAAAACATATATCATGTGGTGAATAAAAATATAGCCTCAAGTAAATTTACCGATGGATTGAAGACAAAGAGGGGATGCCATCTGGTGCATCCCCAATCTTAGATGCTTTACTTTAATATTACCTTGGGGTTCCTTGGGAATCCCCAAGCTTAGTCTCTTGCCACTCCTTATTCCATAGTCTATCAAATCTTTACCCAAAACTCGAAAACTTCACAACATAAAACTCAACAGAAAAATCGTAAGATCCGTTAGTATAATAAAATAAATCACCACTTTAGGTATTGTTTTGAACTCATTCTAAATTTATATTGGTGTTAGATCTACTATATTGCAACTTATCCATGGTTCATACCCCCCCCCCCCCCGATATTACCCATAGATTCATCAAAATAAGCAAACAACACATAGAAAACAGAATCTATCAAAAACAGAACAGTATGTAGCAATCTGGAAATTTTGTATACTTATGTAACTCCAAAAATTCTGAAATATTAGGAAAATCTAGGAAATTTGTTTATCAATCTTGTGTAGAAAATTCAGATCAAAATCACGTTTCTGTGATTTTCAAAAATTCTAGCAATGAGCACAAATGTTTCTGTTTTTCAGCAAGATCAAATGAACTATCACCATACACCATAGACCATCCTGAAGGTCTTAGTTTGCTCAAGCACTAATTTAAACACCAAAACACAATTACTACAGAAGTAATAATGTGTATTTATTTAAAAACAGTAGAAAAAAATTTGGGTTGCCTCCCAACAAGCGCTATTGTTTAACACTCCTAGCTAGGCATATTGCATAGATCTAGGTGTTGTCATCTTTGGTATTATCCATAAATAGCCCTCATAATAGATTCATATGGTAACTTAATTTTATTTCTTGGAAAGTGTTCCATGCCCTTCCTTAATAATGGAAATTGGAATCTAATGTTTCCTTCTTTCATATCAATAATTGCACCAATCGTTCTAAGGAAAGGTCTACAAAGAATAATAGGACATGTAGGATTGCAATCTATATCAAGCACAATAAAATCTACGCGCACATAATTCCTATTTGCAACAATAAGAACATCGTTAATACTTCCCATAGGTTTCTTAATAGTGGAATCCGCTAGATGCAAATTCAAAGAACAATCATCAAATTTATGGAAACCGTGCACATCACATAAAAGTTTTCAGAATATTGGAAACGCTAGCACCAAATCAGACAAAGCATTGCACTCATAATATTTAATTTTGATCTTAATAGTAGGCTCCCACTCATCATAAAGCTTTCTAGGGATAGAAACTTCCAACTCAAGTTTTTCTTCAGACAATTTCATCATAGCATCAACGATATGTTTAGTAAAGGCTTTATTTTGATTATAAGCATGGGGTGAATTAAGCATGGATTGCCACAAGGAAATACAATATATCAAAGAACAATTATCATAATTAAAGTTCTTGAAATCCAAAAGAGTGGGTTCATTGCTACTTAAAGTTTTGACCTCTTCAATCCCACTTTTTTCAATTTTTTCATTAAGATCTTCACCCTCCAAATTATTGTGATGCCTTCTAACTAAAGTTGACTCATATCCAATCCCATATTTATAAAGATTTATATTAGAAAACAAAGATTCAATAGGATTCACACCGATCACTTTAAGATCTTCATCATTATTGTCGCAAAAACTAGAAGAACATGCTTTTACAAACCAATCTCTCTTAGCACGCATCCTAGCGGTTCTTTCTCTACTTTCATTAATAGAAACTTGGATGGATTTTAGAGATTCAGTAATATCAATCTTGGGTGGAATATATCTAATATTAAAAGAATCAATCTCATGATAAATTCTATCAATGTTCCTAGCCAAATCATCAATCTTAAGCAATTTTTCTTCAACCGTAGCATTGAAAATCTTTTGAGAATTAATGAAATCTTTAATATTGTTCTCAAGATCAGAGGGTATTTTATTATAATTTCCCTGTTGCAGGAATTACCATAATTGTTAGAGGAATTACTAGGAAACGACCTAGAGTTGAAATTACCTCTATATGCGTTATTACCAAAATTATTCCTACCAACAAAATTCACATCCATAGATTCATTATTATTCTCAATCAAAGTGGACAAAGGCATATCATTATGATCAATAGGAGCACTCTTACTAGCAATCAGTTTCATAAGTTCGTCCATCTTTCCATCCAAAGTATTAATTTCTTCAATCGCATGCACTTTTTTACTAGTAGAAGATCTTTCGGTATGACACTGGGAGTAATTTGCCATAATATTATCTAGGAGTTTAGTAGCTTCTCCTAATGTAATTTCCATAAAAGTACCCCCCCTGCGCGGCGGAACGTAAAAGATTTCTAGATGCAAAATTCAATCTGGCATAAAAAAATTGTATGATCATCCAAAAACTTAAACCATGAGTAGGGCAATTTCTTATCATCAATTTCATCCTCCCCCAAGATTGTGCAACATGTTCATGATCAAGTTTCTTAAAATTCATTATATCGTTCCTAAGGCAGATGATCTTAGCGGGAGGAAAATACTTGGAAATAAAAGCATCTTTACACTTATTCCATGAATCAATACTATTTTTAGGCAAAGATGAAAACCAAGTTTTAGCACGATCTCGTAGTGAGAACAGAAATAGCTTCAATTTAACAATATCATTATCCACATATTTTTTAGTTTGCATATCACACAAGTCAACAAAAGTATTTAGATGGGATGCGGCATCTTCATTAGGACTACCAGAAAATTGTTATTTCATAACAAGATTCAACAAAGCGGCATTAATTTCATAAGATTCCACACTAGTGGTGGGAGCAATTGGAGTACTAATAAAATGATTATTATTAGTGCTGGAAAAGTCACACAACTTGGTATTTTCTTGAGACATCGTGACAAAGCAAGTAATCTAGCACACAAGCAAACAAAAAGGCAAACGGAAAGGTGAATGAAAGAAAGGCGAAAAAAGGCAAATATTTTTGTGTTTTTCTGAAAATGTTTTAAAAGTGGGGGAGAGGAAAATGAGAGGCAAATGACAAATAATGTAAGTGCAAGAGATGAGAGTTGATGATAGGTACTTGGTAGGTTTGATGTAGAACGTCCCCGGCAACGGCGCTAGAAATTCTTCCTGCTACTTCTTGAGTTTGCGTTGATTTTTTCCCTTGAAGAGGAAAGGGTAATGCAGCAAAGTAGAGATACGTATTTCCCTCAGTTAAGAACCAAGGTATCAATCCAATAGGAGGCACAAGCAAGTCTCTAATATATGCCCCTGCACAAACTAACAAACACTTGCACACAACGCCAAAAAGGGGTTGCCAATCCCTTCACGGTCACGAACAAGAGTGAGATCTAATAGAGATAGGTATAAAAGAGAAATAAAAGAGAAAACTAAAGTAAATATAAATAAATTGCAGCAAGGTATTTTTTTGGATTTTTGGTTTATAGATCTGAAAATATATGATGGAAAATAGACCCGTGGGGCATAGGTTTCACTAGAGGCTTCTCTCTTGAAGAAAACATACGGTGGATAAAAAAATTACTGTTGAGCAATTGATAGAAAAGTGTAAAGTTATGACGATATATAAGGCAATGATCATGAATATGGGCATCACGTCTGTGACAAGTAGACCGACTGCTGCCTGCATCTACTACTATTACTCCACACATCGACCGCTATCCAGCATGCATCTAGAGTATTAAGTTCATAAGAACGGAGTAACACCTTAAGGAAGATGACATGATATAGAGGGATAAACTCAAACAATATGATATAAACCCCATCTTTTTATCCTTGATGGCAACAATACAATACGTGCCTCGCTACCCCTTCTGTCACTGGGTGAGGACACCGCAAGATTGAACCCAAAACTAAGCACCTCTCTCATTGCAAGAAAAACCAATCTAATTAGCCAAACCAAACCGATAGTTCAAAGAGAAATACAAAGATATCTTAATTATGCATAAAAGTGTTCAGAAAAGACTCAAATAATATTCATAGATAATCTGATCATAAATCCACAATTCATCGGATCTCAACAAACGCACCGTAAAAGAAGATTACATCGAATAGTTCTCCAAGAACATCGAGGAGAACATTGTATTGAAGATCAAAGAGAGAGAAGAAGCCATCTAGCTACTAGCTATGGACTCTTAGGTCCGTGGTAAACTACTCACGCTTCATCGAAAGGGCAACAAGGTTGATGTAGAGGCCCTTCGTGATCGAATCCCCCTCCGGCGGAGCGCCGGAAAAGGCCCCAAGATGGGATCTCAGGGGAACAGAAACTTGCGGCGGTGGAAAAGTATTTTTGATGCGCCTTCTGGTATAGGGGGAATATTTGAGGATTTATAGTGCGAAGATTGGGGCTGGAGGGTCTACGAGGGGCCCACAAGTCAGGGGCGCCCCCCTGGGGTGCACCCCCACGGCTTGTGGCCGCCTCGTAGGTCTTTTGGCGTCCTATCCAAGTCTCATGGGTTTCTTCTGGTCCAAGAAAAATCACCGTAAAGTTTTATTCCATTTGGACTCTGTTTGATATTCCTTTTCTGTAGAAGTTAAAAACAAGAAAAAAACAGAAACTGGCACTAGGCTCTAGGTTAATAGGTTAGTCTGAAAAATAATATAAAATAGCATATTAATGCATATAAAACATCCAAAACAGATAATATAATAGCATGGAACAATAAAAAATTATAGATACGTTGGAGACGTATCAGTGCCCTAACCCCGCCATGATCTGTCCCGAGAGCAGGCGGAATTGGGAGATGAACTGACGATGCGTTGCGAGAGAGGGGTTTGAAATCGGGCGTACCATTGGCCGGAGTAGCTATTGGGAAGGATCCCTCCTCGGCAGCTCGCTCTGTAGGTGATGTGTCGCGTCGTGGCCATCAGGCCCGAGGATCTCGGCGCGTCCCGCTGGATCGGAGAGGCTAGGCGCTGTCGGACCACCGGAAGTCGCGACCGTTGGGGGCGGCGCGCCTTGCAGGAGCATGACTGCGTCCTGCAGCTTGGAGAAGCGCTCCTCTAGATCAGGATTCCATGTGGTGAGGGCCTCCACTTGTGGCGTGTGGTTATCGATCTGGGTCTTGAGCTCCTTGATATCAGCGTGCGTGTCGTCGCTGGCGCCGGGTCCATGGTGGCGAGGAGCTGCTGACACTCGTTCGCCTGCCGGCGAGTCTCCAAGGCGACGACGGAAGGGTGGTGAGGTGGCTACTGATACCACGTGTTATGTATCCAGTACTACTCTCTCATAGATCAATGGAGGAATCAAATATTGTGGCGATTACAAATGGTCTCGAGGAGGAAGAAGAGATACAGGAAAGAACAGATACGCTACAGCCGCCGTGGTTCTTCTGATCCAAGCCAGGATACCCTCGCCGTCTACAGCCTCTCTTTATATATTCACTTACACTCCTTGGGCTCAAAACATGTACGAAACCCACTGGGGGCCCGCGAACTTGTGGTTGAGCTTTCTCTCCCGCCTTGGTCTAGTGGGCTTGACGTTCTCCTCCTCTCGGCCTTGAGCTATTGCTGCTCCAGTTGCTAGGTTGCTGATAAAATGGGTCTTTGGCGGTATGTGTTGCAATTTTTTAGGAATACGCTATTTGCCGCACGTCGGAGCCAAACTGTCGGGGCTCCGGAGAGGTCGCCCCTGACAGGGCAGGCCATTTTTTAATATTTTTCCTTTTTTGTTATTTTATTTCCATTCGTTTTACGCTTTCCTTTTTCTTTTCCTTTTTTTGTTTTCTTTGTTTTTCTTTAAAATTTCCTTTTTCCTTTTTTGTTTTCGTTTTCAAGTTTGCTTTTTCCTTTTCAAACTTGTTTAAATTTTTGAAATATTATCCATTAATTGAAAAAATGTTCTCATTTTTTCACAATCTAAAAGATGTTTGAGAAATTAAGAAAATAATCGTAGTTTTTAAATTTTGTTCACAATGTCAAAAAATAATTCATTTTTCAAAAATACTTCATGATTTCCTAAAATATTCAGCAATTTGAAAAAATATCTGCGGTTGAAATTGGGTGCCCAATTTTAAAAAATGTCCCCTTTTCCTAATTTTTGTTCAGGAGTTTCAAAAAATGTTCACAGTTTCATTGTTTGTTCATAATTTTGAAAAATATTCTTGTGTTTTCAAATTTGTTTTCAAATTGAAAAAATGTTTGGAATTACAAAATTGTTCACATTTAAAAATGGAATTTCGGAAAACAAATTATGTTTTCAAAATTGTTCATGGTTTCCAAGAAATGTTTGAAACTTTACAATAAATGATTTTGACTCTGTTGTTGTTGTCTATCCTTAAAGATTCGTGCTACATGCTAGTCACCAGCAACCATCAATTCGAGTGGTGCATGCGGTCAGTTCTTGTGGTCGCAAGTTCGAGTTCTAGCAAGCGCCCTCTTTTAGGATTTTTGGCATCGCGTTGTTGTGCTCAACTCGCTTCGATTCTATGTTAGTGGGCCAGCCGAGCCATCGTCCCCTACGCGGTGCATGCTCTATTGGATGCAGTGGACGTCCCAATAGAAGCTCTCCTTTCGCCTGGTCATTACAATGGGAGTCGGGCAGATCCTATTTGACGCCCGCAGGCGTCAAAAGGAGGTGGCTCCGCTGAAGCCTGGACACCAGACCCCCTATTTGGGCCGGCCCACGGTCGCGATGCTTTTTCTTATTTTTCCTGTTCCTTTCATTTCTTTTTTTCTGTTTGTATTTATTTTCTTTTCTTCGTATTTATTTTTTTCTTTGTGTTTCTTTTTCGTGTATTATACACATTCCATTGCATATTTATATATAAAAATGTTCATAGTATACTTAAGAAAATGTTCATTGTGTACTTTAAAATTGTACAACACATATTCACAAAATGTTCAATCAGTATTTGAACATTGTTCAGCGTATGTCACCAAAATGTTCAATGTGTATTTAAATACTTGTTCAGCGTATATTATAAAATGCTTAGTGTGTATTTCAAAATTGTTCAGCGTATATCACAAAATGTCCAATGTATATTTATAAATTGTTCATCATTTGAAATTTGATTTATTGTTCATGTTTTGAATAAATGTTGACGTTTTTAAAAGTTTGATCAAATTTAGAAAAAACAATCACGATTTCAAACTCTATTTAAAAAATAAGATTCTTTTCATTTTCCCCAAGAAATGTTGAAAAGTTTGAAAAGAGAAACGAATTTTCCGTTGTGCGTAATAGTTTAATTGATCAGGCGATGTAATTTTGTTCTTATAGTCGTGCGCCGGAAATCTATTACTAGAACACGTCAGGTCTATTGGTTTGGAAGAGCTATACACTAGTCGTAATTCACGAGTTCCAGTTCTCTTGCTTGCGCAACAGTTTCCTGGTCACTTTTTTGTACGCTCGTTGATTTTGGTAGCTCTAACTGGGCCGGCCCGTTCGCGGTGCTGTTCAGCGAAGGCTCAACAGCCTGACGCTCGCGACCGTCAGCCCATTACCTCTTTATCTCACATTTTCACTACACATGCTCGGCTCGGGAGATTCGCGGTCCTGGCGCCTGCAGCGCCCCGCGCTGGGCCGGCCCACGAAACACGCACACCAGTGAACCCAAAAGGCTCGCAAAAGAAGGAAAAAAAACATTGGTCTCTGCAAGCTTCGAACTCACCACCTCCCGTTAGCGTGCAGGTGCAGCCAACCACACAAGCTACTTGTTGTTTGTGTTTAGTAACAGCGGTAAACATCTCTATTATTAAAGAGGGATCGAACGTCGTGATGGTTCAACCTCGATCGATGGTTCGACCTCGCCTTCGCTACCTCCACCTTGTTCGACAAAAATCGCAGGAAATAGAACCCCACGTTCCATGGTAGCGAAAAAATCGAGATAACCCACACGTTCTCCACCTTCTCCCCAACCTGTCCATCTTATCTCCAGATCTCTTTGGCACGAACCCGAACGACCCGGCTCTCTCCTCTCCTCGCGACCGCGCGGCGCCCTCCCTCTCTAGGTTGGCCATAGCCCGAGCCCCCGGGCGACGACCGTCCGAGCCACTCTACCGTCATGGATTGAAGGAGGCAGCGGCGGGGGGCGGTGCGGATCCCATCTTACCCTCCACCGTCACGTATGGAAATAAGCCATGGCAACCAGCTGTCCGAATCCAATCCTCCGCCTGGCAGTTATGTGCGGCTCCCTCCGCCGGAGCTTCTCTGCACATGTACATTGTCTCGTCGGTCTCTTCATCCCTTCCGTCGGCACGCACCAGCGCCGCTGACCCGTGGTTGACCAGCAGCGGAGGCGTGTGTCAGGAGTCTCCAGCCGCTGCATGCTACATTATCAGGTTTGATCTTCTGTTAAATCTTGATCCCTTCAGTTTCCGTTTGGAATATTCCATTTTTGTTAGTGATCATCAGGGATGCCATCAGCCCTCATATCTGGACAAATATATGGGATTTTTCATCTGTGTGTGGTTCAATTGGCATATTATTAGCCATCTAATAAAATTGCCTAAAGGTGACCGCCGAATACCATCCCCTCACCGATGAGGCCTAGAAGATGGTTAAACTCTCACAAGGTGAACACCATGGGGTAAAGCTAGCTTATAATTTAGCGGCGGCGTGGTGTCATCATGGTCGGAGGAGGCAACTCATATGGGGATGCCAAGGTGATCAATCAGAATTCTATCGCTGCTGTTGCACCAAATATCTTTACAGCTGCTATTTTTTTAAATATCCCAAATACAGATTATTTTGTCAATGCAACAAAATGATCAATCTCAATCTGGGACAATGCATTACTCATGGTATCTCTACTATTAAAGAGGGATCGAACGTCGTGATGGTTCAACCTCGATCGATGGTTCGACCTCGCCTTCGCTACCTCCACCTTGTTCGACAAAAATCGCAGGAAATAGAACCCCACGTTCCATGGTAGCGAAAAAATCGAGATAACCCACACGTTCTCCACCTTCTCCCCGACCTGTCCATCTCATCTCCAGATCTCTTTGGCACGAACCCGAACGATCCGGCTCTCTCCTCTCCTCGCGACCGCGCGGCGCCCTCCCTCTCTAGGTTGGCCATAGCCCGAGCCCCCGGGCGACGACCGTCCGAGCCACTCTACCGTCATGGATTGAAGGAGGCAGCGGCGGGGGGCGGTGCGGATCCCATCTTACCCTCCACCGTCACGTATGGAAGGAAGCCATGGCAACCAGCTGTCTGAATCCAATCCTCCGCCTGGCAATTATGTGCGGCTCCCTCCGCCGGAGCTTCTCTGCACATGTACATTGTCTCGTCGGTCTCTTCATCCCTTCCGTCGGCACGCACCGGCGCTGCTGACCCGTGGTTGACCAGCAGCGGAGGCGTGTGTCAGGAGTCTCCAGCCGCTGCATGCTACATTATCAGGTTTGATCTTCTGTTAAATCTTGATCCCTTCAGTTTCCGTTTGGAATATTCCATTCTTGTTAGTGATCATCAGGGATGCCATCAGCCCTCATATCTGGACAGATATATGGGATTTTTCATCTGTGTGTGGTTCAATTGGCATATTATTAGCCATCTGATAAAATTGCCTAAAGGTGACCACCGAACACCATCCCCTCACCGATGAGGCCTAGAAGATGGTTAAACTCTCACAAGGTGAACACCATGGGGTAAAGCTAGCTTATAATTTAGCGGCGGCGTGGTGTCATCATGGTCGGAGGAGGCAACTCATATGGGGATGCCAAGGTGATCAATCAGAATTCTATCGCTGCTGTTGCACCAAATATCTTTACAGCTGCTATTTTTTTAAATATCCCAAATACAGATTATTTTGTCAATGCAACAAAATGATCAATCTCAATCTGGGACAATGCATTACTCATGGTATACTTAATAATTAAGTGGAGTTCCAAAAGCGACGGTGATGGTTGTGCCACCACCAACAGCAGAGAAGAAAGAGGCGTGGCAGTGGTGGTGCAAAAAGAGCAATAGAGAAGTGGGAGGAAACTAAGTAGCGGCATTGGTGTAAAGACTAAGGAAGAAGGGGAGAGCATGGAGAGCAAGATGAGGTTCTGGGGAAATGCGACAGGTTAGTCGCTCCCTAAGCCTATCGGCATGACCCAATTCACTCCAATTTTTTTCCAGGTTCAGTTTTGTTAGCATTGGTATTCACATTCTACTATTCAGAGAAAAATATATTCATTATTACAGGATGGAAGTTATCTGTACTTTTGTTTTGTATATTTTTACAGCTATACCTTTTTTTAATGCCATTATGGCTTTTTTACAGCTATGCCTTACTGGAAGTGAGCCAGGCCCTTGAAAAAAACTCACGGTAGTCACTTCGTTCAGTAACATTTTTGCATGTATAGCATGTAGGTTTCATTCACATCTAGCAAAAGACTCTCCAGACAACGGAGGTTTGCTTTGTAGACTTTATTTTCTAATACAGTCAAACTTCAACATATATTTACTCTTTTTGTTAATCAATACACACATTCAATTGAACATACTACCCGCAGAAAAGTAGTCAGTCAAACATGCTTGCATTTACTTAGATGGTATATAGGTCCGAATTAATGATTGTAGGTGTTGACATACTATGTACAATGTAAGAGAACGACATGGATGATATATTATTAGAGGAAAAAATGAAAGAATTAGGGTGGATGTTAATTTGCTGGAAGTGAGTACTCCACTACAATCTTCTAATAGCTTTATAGTTCTATATATGATGCAAATGTATGTGTTCAGGAGCCGTTTTTGCTACGGAACTCTGAAGCAGGTGGTTGAAGTAAACACTGGACGGAGAAAGACTTTGCATATTCTAGCAGCAGACTCAAAGCTGCTGGTGCGAAAACAGAATTTGCACCGTACAACAGGCAAAGCCTCACTATAGAGTTCCGCCTAGGGATACGCTTTTTGCTAAGGTAATTGAGATTTTTTTTGAATGATGATAATAAAGATTTATACCTTTAATACATGTTCCAGCTATACGAGGATGCCAAGGAGATCAATCAGATTTCTTTACACATTAAGACATCTTCATCTTTTATTGCTACTGTTGCAGCACAATAGCTTTACTGTCGCTATTTTTCAGAAAAATGTCCCAATTTACACATTGTTTTGTCAATTTTAATTTTCAAACGGAGGTTTGTTTGGTAGACATTACTTCTAAATATAGTTAAACTTTAACAGATATATACATTGAGCAGAGTCAACTGAACATGCTACCGGGAGAAAGAGTCAATTAAAACATTATGTATTTTCTTAGTTCTTAGATGGTATGTAGGTCCTGGACTAATAATTGTAGGTGTTGACATACTATTTCTATTGTAAGAGAACTATGTGGATGATGCATCATTAGAAAAAATTGACAGAATTAGAATGGTTGTTATTCTGATGGACGTGATTACTCCACTACAATGCTTCTAATAGCTTTATAGTTTTATGATGCAAACCTATGTGTTCGGGAGCCTTTTTTTCTACGGAAATCTGAAGCATGTGGTTGAAGTAAATACTGTACGGGGAAAGAGTTTGCATATTCAGCAGCAGTGCAGACTGCTGGTACGACAACAGAATCTGTCCAAGCTGAAGTGAAACACATACGGCAAACTGTCAATCTTGTATCGAATGAGAGCCAAAAATTGATGGTAACTTCCTTCATCTTATCAGGACCAGATAGGAAGATCTCCTGAGTACACGGTCGAGAGGAAGCTCGGCAAAGGGGGGCTCGACCATGTTTTCGCCAGCCGGCATTTAGCTGGTGCAACAGGATAGTCCACATGTGCGAGTGCTCAACAGATGGGTGCTATTTTTACATGTTCCCTGCTTTCTTACTATACCCTTTGCCAAAAAAAAACTTTGGCGACGGGTTTTGTACTCACTGATGTGAAGCAAGAGGAAAGCTAATTGCACATTTGGTCACGTTACTGTTTCTGTTTGTGGGTTGCAAGGACTTTGAGATTACCACATGTCCCCTGTTTAATTATCTATATTAAGGCGTGGCCTTCATGTGTAGCCATTTTTTCTAAGAAGCAAAGAACCTACAATTCATTGGAGTTGGATAAAGAGTGCATATGTAACAAAAGCAGCTGCGAGCCCGAGGCAGAGATGAACGACAGAGATGTACCATCGTCATGCTTCATCTTCTTCAGGGTTGGGAGGGAGAAAGGGAAATGGTGATTTCCGAAGAGGGAGCAAGCGGGAGAACTGTAGTTCATCAACGAATGTTGAAAACTGAATGAACGCCTGCTGGATAAATTACATGATCTGAAAACTTGACTCTATGTTGTTGCATATAAATAATTTATCATCCAGTATTCACCAGTCTCCCTGTGTTGTTCAAATTCCCTTCAGTGATGACAAAGCATGCAGGCAACTTTGAGTATGTGTTTCTTATATATCATTGTCAGATTGTAAGATGTTGACGTGTTGTCCACCTTACATTTTCAATGTCTCCAACACAGTATAGTTTTGAAGTTTTTGCACTTGCTTTGACCAGACAAAGGCAATAATTCCAGGACTTAGCCAAATAGGAACACAAGGGAAAGAGGAATAAAAATTTATATTTGAATGGCCTGGTTAGTCCAAATCCGATGGATATCTTCCCAAGTCTTACTTATTTTGCAACATTCTATAGATTGATTTGTTATGCTGATTATATATCAAATGTTCCTCGCGACTCTCGCACAAATTATGCACTTAATTCTAAGAAAGACGGTGGGAACAAATTCCATGATAAAGATATTTGTATATAAAAGAACCAACGTGTGTAGTGGCAAGGATCGAAGGAATGGTCAACACATTGATATTTTGCATGGTAGGCATAACAGAATGAGATGTCATACAAATAAAGTGGGTTTGAGGCGTACATGATAATCAATGAGGAACAAGACACTATTTTTCTAATACATTGTATAGTTTACCGTTGTCACCGTAGCAACGCACGGGTATTTAGCTAGTATAAATAGTAAGCCATAGCGCTATTTTATTGAACAGAACCATTCATCTATTGTACCACTTTTTTTGAATTATTTAAAAAAAGATCGTGATTTTGAACAAATTTCATCATTTTGGAACAAAACGTTTAATGTTTTTTTAAGTTCATCGATTTTGCAAAAAAGTTCATCGAATTTGAATATTGTTCACAAATTCTTAAAAGAAAAAAATTCAAATTTTAAAAAAGTTCATCAAATTTGAGAAAGGGGTTCATCAATTTTGATAAAAAGTTAAGAGATTTTTTAAAACGTTCATCAAATTTGAAAAATGTTAACCGCTTTTCAAAAAAAGTTCATTAGAAT
The DNA here is from genome assembly GCF_003073215.2 of Triticum urartu. Lineage (NCBI taxonomy): Eukaryota > Viridiplantae > Streptophyta > Magnoliopsida > Poales > Poaceae > Triticum > Triticum urartu. The sequence goes on along the minus strand of NC_053027.1, from coordinate 183,185,559 downwards.
CAAAAAAAGTTCACAAAATTTGAAAAAAGTTCATCAAATTTATAAAAATGTTCATTGAAAACATTGATGAAAAATGTGAATTTATGGAAAAAAATATAAAAAATTGGATAGTTGAAGAACATGCATAAAAAAGTTGGCCAATGTAAAAAAGGTTCATGTATTCAAATATGTTCAAAAATTCAAAAACAAAAGTTCATGAAATGGAAAAAAGTGCACAAATTTTGTAAAAAAAAGATCACAATAAATGAAAGCGACCATGAGTTTGAAAGAAGTTCACATATTTGAAAAAAGTTCATTGAATTTGAAAAAAAGTTCATCAGATTGGAAAATAGAGTTCTTCGGATTTGAAAATTCTTAATCAAATTTTAAAAAAAGTTCAAAAAGTTCACTAGATTTGGAAAAAGTTCATCAACTTTTCAAAAAAGTTCATCAGATTTTAAAAAGAGTTCATTGAATTTGAAAATTCTTAATCAAATTTGCAAAAAGTTCATCGAGTTTGAAAAAAAGTTCATCTAATTTGAAAATAATTCTTTGAATTTGGAAAAAGTTCATCGAATTTGAAAAAAAATCATCATTTATGAAAATAGTTCACTTAAAATAGGAAAAAGTTCATTGGTTTTGAAAACAAAAACACCATCGAGTTGAAAAAAGTTTACGCATTTAAGAAAGAGAAAAAAACGAAACAAATATATGAGGGAATAAACCAGGAAGAACAAGAAAGAAAAAACAGAAAACGGAAATGAAAAAAAAAGGAAAACTAGAAAAAGGAAAAAGAGAGAGGCATGGAATGAATGAAAGAAGTAAAGAGTTGAAGTTTACCTTATCCGGCTTGCTGGCGCGGTGCTTGTGCGAACGAATCTGTTCCAGCGATGTCTACGGTTCGATTCTCAGTCAGCGCACTAATTTTTTGCGTACGACGAGAATGCACTGTAATGGGCCGGCCCAGCGCTGGGTGCTGCAGGAGCCCGTTTGTAAATTTGCCTATAACGGGCGCCTGCAGCGCTAAATAGGAAATGCCGCTCGGCTCGCCTTTACAGGTTATGTACTGGGCTGACTGTAAAGCACCGTCAGCCCATTACCTCGATTTCTTTCTTAGGCATGAGGACCTCCTATACGGCGCTTCACGTGGACATTAGCGGGCTATGGCCCAACCACTCGCTCACACCACTAATGACGCAGTCGCTTGCTCGTTATACACTAAAAAAAACAAAAGAGAAGCTCTTTTCTTGCTTGATCTGCTGATCCGATCAGTTGACCATTGACCTTATCCATTTTAAAAAAGTTTATCGGCTCTACAGACTGAAAATAATTCATGATTTCAAAAAGTTTGCGAATTCGTAAAAAGTTCACAAATTCATTTATTTTTTTGCGAATTGAAAGAAATCATGGATTTCAAAATTTTCACAAACTTGATTTTTTAAAAATTCAAAAAATGTTCACGAATTTAGAAAATATTCACAAAGTCAAAAACATTGCGACTTTAAAAAAAGTTTGCGAATTTAAAAATCTTCAGGAATTCATAAATGTTCACGAATTCAAAAGAAAGGCACATGAATTTGAAAATAGGTTTTGTGTATTGAAAAAAATCCATGTAGTTGAAAAAAATGAAAAAAGAAAAAGAAAAGGAAAGCAAATAAAACCGAGCAAACTCCTATCCAGAAAACCAAAACGACAGAAACCCTGACCAGAAGCTTAAACACCTGACAAAAAATAATAATTAAATCCAGACAAGAGAAACACAAAAATATCCAGTGAACGAGGGGGGAAAAGCTAGTTAAAGAACGAAAAAAAGCTAGTGAACGAACGCAGTGCGCACGCTTCCGAACTGGATCGGTCATTCTCAATCAGGTGCTCGCGAAGCCACACCTATTTCACATCTACGTGTGTGCCCCGTTCGACTAGATCTAGCTTAGGTATGCCAGCTAAAAAGAGAAGATAACATAGGTGTATTTTCCTGTCATATTTATAATAATATTTATATCATTATTTTTGTTTATCACGCAGTTTATATTTAAAAATGATCATCAGATATTAAAAAAATCTTCACTGAGTACTTCGAAAATTTCCTTTTGTTTTAAAAACAGTGTTTGTGAAATTCCATAAAGGGTTAGTGACATTTAGAAAATGTTCACATGTTTCAAAATAAGCATATGACAATGCAAAAAAAATGTCCACAGAAATATAAAAATATTGTTCGTGTAATATGTAAAAATGTTGATACCATTCAAAAAATGGTCATAAAATTTCCGAAATACTTGCGTATTTAAATTTTTTGAAACAGTGTTCATGTAATGTAAAAAAAGTTCATGTAATTTAAAAAATGCTCATACCACATATAAAAACTTTGTACCTTTAAAAATATCCGCACACTGAAAATAATATTCATGAATGCCCATGTGTTGCACGGAACATCAAGATGCATTTATATGAGTAGTTTATCTTGTGGGAGAGAAAGATGAATAAGGGAATGCCTTATTTGCAAATGTGGAGAGGGGTGTGGGTATCTTTTTGCAAAATTGCCATAGTTTCCTTCCTATCCGTCGGATATAAATCAGATGGCCTATATTGCAGGATGGCAGGAACATCATCATCACCAACTCTGTTTTTTATAAGAATAGAGAAAATGTAAGCAAAATATGTTCATGACATGTAACAAAATGTTCGTACACTAAAACTGCGAGGATTAAAAAAAGTTCAAGAATTTGAAGAACAAAAAAAAGGGAGAAAAACAAACAAACAAAAATAAAAAAACAGCAAACCGATTTAGAAAAAAACACATTAAAAAGATAAATGGAAAAAATCGGTTAGGACCTTTCCAAAATTGGGTGGATGGTTCTCAAAACCAGTGTGCACTATACATGGAAGCTTCCGAAAACCGCTCACAAATAATCATTATCGTCCCGGCCTACTCGGGCAAGCGTGTAGGCGAGTGCTGCATCGGTTCTGCTTTAGGTGAGATAAAGAAGCGCTTAGAATGAGGCCCTTAAGGTTTACAACACATGTCATCAAGTGCAAAGTTGGTTTCAATACAGGGCCACAAATGATCAAGCATGCGCTTTGTAGTGCTCAAATGGAAGGAAGGGTCGGTTAGATGATTAAAGAAAATGCCCTCCCTTCAAGCCTTTATTTTGAGCATTCCATAAGGCCCATGCCAACACCACAAAGGTCAACCAATCTATTTTCGTGTCACACCCCCCCCCCCCTCGATTCCTTGAATGAGTTGATGAAATTCTACGAACCCATTCCAAGAGCATCCCCTGGCGTCCCTAATTACACTCTAATTTTTTTGGCTACGATGCATATAAAAATATGTGATCAGAATTATCGTCGTGCCCACACAACAAGCACGTCCTCCCTTGAACGGTATCTTTTGAGAACTTCGTCCCCACTAGGGATCATGTTCCTAGGCATTTGCTAGAGGATTTTTTGATTTTTTGCCGGGATCCTCGCTCTCCAAATACCCCTAATTCACCGAGCCTCAGAGACTTGATGATCTCTTCGTATAGGGAGCCCGTGGAGAATTGTGACGCCCGGACAATTGAGCTACAGTAAACTCACCCAAATGTGCCATGTCATCATGTTTTGCTAAAGCCATTTTGCCACTTGATGAAAACCGAGTCAAATTCAAGTTTCAAATAACAAGTCAAATTCTTATTTTTTCAAACTGTCAAATAAAAATGTTGGTGGTGTTGCAAATATTCATTAACTAATTATCATGATTAAGCCAATATTATTTTATTTACTAAAATTCCCCTAACCTAGTTAAAACTGAGCTGGCAACGGTTAATTGATACATTTTAATTTAAATAAATGTTTGGGCTTTCCGAATATTTCCAGAGCTTGTGTGTGGTCTTGATACATTGTCTAGTATTTATGTATGGAATGTCTAATGCAACGAAAATCAGTTGTTATTAACTTAAATTGCAAAACAGTATGGGAAATGAAAACACAAAGAATATATGAAAATGAAACTAGAAATAAACCTAACCTACTGGGCACTTGGCCCATCTAGCAAAGCTCACGGCCCAGCCCACTCACCACCTCACCTCGTTCCCCTCCTGCTACAGGAGGCGGGGAGACCGTGGCACGCATCCACGGCCATGGTCGCAGCCATGGCGTGCGTGGCGGCCATCGAGCCCCTCCCCGACGCCTTATGACCTGTGCCGCGCCCCCCATAACCCTAGCCCCTCTCTATTCTCCCCCCACCTCTCGCGCCGCCTCCTCTTCCCGCGCCATCACCGAGCTCCGCTCATCGCCGCGCCTCGCCGTGGCCTTGACCAACAGCCTTCCTGAGCCACGTGAATACGTCGAGGAGCTCCGCCCGCCTCATCCTCATCGACGCCAAGCAGCAGCTCAGGCGGCGGAGCACCGCATCGCCACCATCGGGGCATCCTCTCCGCGCACGGCTGTGGCACCTCGCCACCGATTGCATCACCGTCGAGTCGTCCCTGGCCTCCCCGAGCGCGTCATCGAACTCCGCGGTGAGCCGCGCTACCTCCCGCGTATTTTTCCCCGTCGATTCTCCGCTGTAACTCCACCCGTGTTCGCATGGCCGCTATGGCCGGAGCTAGCCGCGGCCACACCAGCGTTCCGCCCGCGCTCTGGCCGTCCATGGCCGCGCGTCCTGGCCTGCCTCCGCTCCCCGACCATGGCAAGGCGCCCGCCCTCGCAACCACGACCCTGCCTGTTGCCCGCACGCTGCTATAGCCGCTGGCTTTTGCTGCTGCTCCTCCTCTGGCCGCGGCTGATCATTTTACCTGCTAACCCTCTTGCCGTCGCTGTCGTTTGCTGCTGCTGCACCTTGTACTGCTACTGCTGCTGCTTTCCTACGCTGATGCTCTTGCTGTTGAGTCGTTGTTCCCTTCTACTGCTATCTCCGTTGCTTTTTTTTCGAACCGGGCTATACTCCTTTCCATTGCAAATGAACGGAAATACAGAGTTCAGACACATGTCAGGAGGAGGGAAAGAGGTAAAGCGAGTCCGGGCACTGCCAGGAAACCCACTACATTCGCCCGCCATCGAAACGAATGTCATGGGGCGAAAACCTAGACAGCACCGAATATCCACGGCAAACACCCATAAGTTTTAGCTACAGACCGAGACATGAGACATTCGCAAAAGAACCATAACGCCACCACATGATCGTACGGTCGCCCAGCTCCAGCCAACGAGGTATTGCAGCCCTTCAATCTCCTCCTATCGCCACCCTCGCCGCATTGCACATCTCCATCATGCGCATCGTGCTCGACCTGATCATCTCAGCACCGCTTCGCAGCTCCTTGGCGCCCTCCTCTTCCTGCAGTCCTGTCCAGTACAGTAGGAAAGAACACATGGAGAAAACAATCTCAAAAGGCGTTTTGATAATCTTTTTTTCGAATGTAGCTCGATTTCGAGCTAGCCAAATGGCCCAGCAAGCAGCAGCCAAGCCCACCGTATAGTACTTTTGTCCATCAGGAAGAAAAGTGTGGCACCAAGCAAAATATTGCCAGTAGCTATTCGGGCACATCTCAGTACCCAGAACCATCCCAACGCATCTCCAGATCACTTTAGCAACAGGGCAAGTAAAAAACAGATGTTGGGAGTTTCCCAACTCATTACAGAAAGAACATGTGGGATTCCCAGTCCATTTCCTCGTTCTCATAACTTGTCTAGTGAGCACAGCGTCCTGGGACAGTTGCCACATGAAGATTTTGATTTTGAGAGGGATCTTGGCTCTCCAAATCAATCTATAATGGCAACCACTAAGAGGGTTTTCAAGCCATTTATACACAGATTTAGTGGAGAATTTGCCATTGCTATTAAGCCCCCAGTAGACCCGGTCCACACCCTGACTCAACTGGATATTATTGATCATTTTGTTTATTTCCTCCCATTGACGAGATAATTCAGGGGTGAGTCTTCTTCTAAAGAAAGAGTGGACGTCCACATACTTGAAACTATCAATAGTGCAATCCTGATTATTGCAGATCTCAAACAGCAAAGGGTAGAGGGTCTGAAAAGGACTCAACCCGTTTATGGAATCTTTCCAGACTCTAACAAGGTCACAAAATTCCAAACGAATTTTCCTACCTACCAAATAGATATCTTTGACTTTAAGCAGGGCTTTCCAACAGGGGTAATTAGAAAAACTGGGCTTTACCGACGCCACAGATTTATTAGTCAAGTAACGCGCCCGAACAATATCTTGCCACATACCCGTTTGGTTCTCTAGTTTCCACCACCATTTGACCATCAAACTAACATTCTGCTTGTGTAAATCCTTTACACCCAGGCCACCCTTATCTCTGGATCTGCAGATCCTATCCCATCTAACCAGATGGTACCTCCTCTTCTTATTGCAGCCTTGCCAGAAAAACTTTCTTCTGTGTTTGTCTAAGCGCTCAATGAAAGTTTTATTCATGAGCCACATAGACATATGATATAAGGATAGTTGGGTGACTACCGAGTCCAGTAAGGTCAGCCTCCCCCCCATCGAAGCTGCATTGCCTATCCAGGCTTCAAATTTTTTCATATATTTCGTAACAATGAATTCCCAATCTGAATTTCTAAGGTTGGTATAGCTGACAGGCATCCCTAGATATTTGATGGGGAAACTGCCCACTTCACAACGAAATAGGTCTGCATACATTTTCACCACATTATCATCGCCTCCCACAGTGAGGATCTCACTTTTCTGGAAGTTCACCTTAAGACCAGACATCAATTCAAAAATATGGAGAAGCATTTTCAAGTTAACAGCTTTGTCAATGTCATGCTCCAGGCATATGATGGTGTCGTCCGCATACTAAAGAACTGCTACTCCATTAGGAATTAAATCAGCGGCCAGCCCCACTATCAGGCCACTTTTTTGGGCATTTGTAATCATTTTAGCCAAACAGTCCACAGCTAAATTGAACAGGAAAGGGGAATGGGGGTCACCTTGCCGGACCCCTTTCGCACTTTGAAAGTAAGGGCCAACTTGGTTATTCAACTTAATGCTCATAGTCCCATTGTGTAGGATACTTCTAATCCACCCGCGCCATTTTTCGTTAAAGCCTCGGAGCTTATGACACTCAAGAATAAAATCCCAATTGACTTTGTCGTAAGCCTTCTCAAAATCAAGTTTCAGAATCACCCCCACTCTCTTTTTCACGTGAGTATAGTTAAGAATTTCATGCAGAGACATCACCCCGTCCATGATGTTCCTTTTTTTTCACGAAAGTGTTCTGGGCCCTATTTATGAGCTTATCAGCATATTTTTCAACTCGCCTATCTAGGACCTTAGTGATAAGTTTGTACGGACATCTCAGGAGGCAAATCGGCCGGAACTGTTGAATCTTGTCTGCGCCCGCGGTTTTGGGGAGAAGAGTAATCACTCCATAATTAAGGCATTGTACGTCCAATTCCCCTTTATGAAAGTGTTCAAACAGGAGCATAATATCATCCTTCACGATATCCCAACACACCTGATAGAATTCTACAGGAATGTTGTCCGGCCCGGGTGCTCTATTGTGTGCCATAGCAAACAGAGCTTCCTTAACTTCAGTCTCTGTAAAGACCCGACACAAATCAGCATTATGCTCCTCATCAAGTTTTTCATTAATGGTCCAAGTATCAGGATCCATATGGAACTCATTGCCGGGTGCAGGTCCGAAAAGGTTTTTGTAGTACTCTGTTGCATGAGCAATCAAATTACTAGTCCCTTCTATTTCCACATCCCCAACTTTCAGGGAATGGATCGTGTTTTTCCTTTTACGCCCGTTCGCAATCTTATGATAGTAGTCAGTATGGAGATCCCCTTTCAGCAGCCATCTTTCATGAGATTGCTGCAACCAAAAGATCTCTTCGTTCACCAAAAGCTCATGCAGTTCCATACTAATATCCATTTTGTTACTGTACATCTCAGGGGATAGGGGGCCATTTTCTTCCAATTCTTCCAATAAGGCTAACTCCAACCTGAGCTCTTCTTTCCTTCTCTTGTCATGACCATACTTGTTGGACCACCACCCTTTAAAGTAATTCTTAAACCTCTTAAGTTTGATATTTAAGATATCAATAGGGTCCGAGGAGTGCACTTTCCTCGACCAGATCCTACTCACAGTAGGATGGAAATTTTCATCTTTAATCCAAGGAATGTTGAAACGAAACTCACGAGGCTTAGGAGCTTCACGCCCCTCTTCTCCATCAGAGAGAAGTAAAGGATTATGGTCTCTGATTTCTCGAACCAACTTCCTGACAGATGCCATAGGAAACAGATCCTCCCATCCTTCAGACATCAAGATGCGATCCAGTTTTTCCAGGGTAGGGTGAGCTTGGTTATTAGACCAAGTATATTTCCCCCCACTGATATAAATCTCTCTCAGGCTAAGGCATTGATGATGGAATTGAAGATGTCAGTAGCTCTATTATTCTGCATCTTTTTATTTTTCTCATCACCATGGCGCAAGACATTGAAATCACCCCCTACAATATAAGGCACAGTCATGCTACTACAACTAGCAGCCAGTTCTATTAGAAATTCCTCTTTAAACTCCTCATGAGCTGCCCCATAGACCACCAGCAGGCCCCAATCAGCTTTCTTCTTCTTATCGTGCAGGTTTAACTGCAAAACATATTTCCTTTTTGTACAGGAGGTGATTTCCATAGTATCTTGCCTCACTCCTCCTAAGATGCCACCAGACTTCCCCACAGATGGAATCCATTCCCAATGGAAAAGACCAAAAGGTTCAATTCTCCTAATGCATTTAGGAGTAAAATGTTCCTTCATAGTTTCTTGCAAACCAATAAAATCCAGAGAATGGTCACTAATCATGTCTGAGAGGCAGGTGGCCATTCCTTTCTTGCCTACCCCTCTACAGTTCCAAATGAGCCCTCTCATTTGGAACGTTTTTTGTGAAAATAAGATCTAGTAGTCCTGCCAGGAGGCAATGCAGGACTACAACACACATCTTCAGAGGATACTGCCTTATTCTGGCTCCTAGTCACAGGCCTAGAGAGCTTAACGGCAGATTTCTTTTTATGTCTCCTATTCTTCAGTTTACCAGAGGCTTTTTGTTCAAATACAGTTTCATCTTGGTCAAGCCAGGTCAAGTTAGTAGGAACAGATTTTCCTAGTCCATTGGTAACTAAAATATCATCCTCAATATCAGTATTATTGTCCCCAATATTCTTTTTACTATCTAGATTTTCTTTCACCCTATCCAGCTCTCTAAGCACATTCACACATGTAAAATCATTATCAGGTATTTTGACCCCCATACAAGTGGCTCTATACATTAATTCTTTATCAGAAAGAGCACCAAAAGAATTCTTGCAAGATATACTGATGTTACCTTCCAGGTTCTTCTTCTGAGCCAGGTTAATAGCTTTAGCTTCAATATGCTCCTGTCCCCCCTGCGTATTGCGCTTGCTGAATCTTAGTGCCACTTCAGGCGCAAGGGAAGGTGTGAGGATGATCTCATCGTTGTGATCAGAAAGAGGAAGCTGTACCATGTAGTCACTTGAGGTCTTCAGATCTGGGTATACGTCACCATTCACCTCCACAACCCAAGCAGAGTTATCCCCAGTAACATCAAAAGACAATGAACGACGAGTTGCGGGTATATCATTTACCTGCACATCTTTAGGCTCAATTACATGTTCCAGCGGGGCCATATGTATATCAGTCTCCATAGCCACCATCCAGCGTGAGGTATCCAGAGTTGTTCCTCCTCCAGCCATCTCATGTTCTTTTGCCAGTGTTTCAATAAGCAGGGATGTATCATTTTCACTATCAGATGATTCTGAGAGGTCATGGTCTTGTGGTGACAGACGACATGTCTTGCCCCCACGAGCACCAGCACCATCTCTGCTACTCTCAGGGATGTCAGCTTGCTTTTCCTCTTTTTCCTGATCAGCTCGTTTACGTTTAGGAGTCTGACCAGGTTTAGTAGGTGCATCTTTCGCTTCCACTTCCATAGGGTCTTTGATCACAGGATTCCTGACAAGAACTTCTTCCACCTCATAGGTAAACTTATAGAAACGCCCCCCCAGGACACCTTCCGCCGTAGCAGGCAACTGATCAACAGAGCGACATCCAATTTTGGCTCTAACAGACAAAGAACGATTTATAGTAGACACATCTACCTCAAGAGTAATGCCCACTAATCCACCCACATAGGCCACCGTCCTATCACATCTCTTGTTCGGAGGGATCTTCCCAATTCGAACCCAAGCAATTTCCAACAGGCCCTCAGATTCAATATCTTCAGACCAAGGAGAAAACTTAACTGAAACTCCACACTGCTTTAGTCTCACATTTTCCACAAACAGAGCACGATCCACTTCCCTAGGATTAGGCATCCTCATCACAAATTTTTGAGGTGCGAAAAATCTAGCAGAACATCTCCACCCCTGTCCCACATAGATGCTTAATTCATGTTCTATATCTTTGGTCGGAGCAGCCCCCTCAGTTATAGTAACAATCACGTTAAAAATCCTCTCCCTAGCTTGCATATCAATGCTAAAATCAGGAATATAGAAGAATCCCTGCCCCTTGCTTTGGAACGCACACATCATAGGAAAACACTCCCACGGCAGGAACTCAGCACATACCACATGCAAATGACCTTTCTTCTTACATCTATCACACACAGCTTGCGGGCATCTAGTAGTGAAATGACCAGTCAGATTACAGATCTGACATGGTTCAGGGCGAGGAGCAATATTACCAGGGTATGCAGGAGGATCTTGCGTACGAGGAGGAGTGGTGTTCTTCCCATGGGTGCGGACCATGTTCGTGTCCCCTTCATCCGCTCCCCACCGCTCCCGGCGAAGAAGCTCAGCCTGGTTGCCTCCGGCCGCCTTGTCCCACTTCTCCGATCCCGCATCTCTAGATCCCGAAGCTCTCTGTGTCGACGAGTCCCCCGTCTCCGTCTTGCGCTTCCAGACGTGGTGGTCAAGGCCATGGCCGCGTCCCCGGCCACGATCGAAGCGCCCAGCCCCACGACCATGTCGCCCCGCACCAAATCCCTCTCCCCTCATGGTGATTTTGCTTTTGTCAAGCGTATCGAGCGGTGGAATCTGTGTGGGGGATGCCACAACTTGGGCAAAAGAACGACTATCTCCACGAATTTTTCCTTCCCACCAGCCGAAGGATTGAGGAACCCTAGATCTAGCCCCCAGCGGCGCGTCCCAGAAGTGAGACAAGCACTCGCTCAGATCGAAAGTGAGGGGCGGGGGCTCAGGATTTGGTTTTATACCTGCAGCGCACAAGGAAACCCTAGGGTTGGGTCTATCATGGCGGTCCGATCTCGTCTGCCCCACGTGTCGACCATCAGGGCCCTGGTGGACCGGTCCATGCCCCAGCAGCCCTGGCCCTCCTGCCAGTGGTGGAGGAAACGTACCCGCACCGCACGCCACAGGCCTCCCCGCTCGATTCTCGTCTTCCGCTCGAACAACGCCGGCGACCGGCGCCGGAATTCGATCTCGAACCCTAGCGAAGTGGCAGGGGAACGAGATGATATTTCCGATGTCTACGGACTCACCTTCCCAGAGAAATCGGGCGTCGACTGTGCAACCACGCTCGTCTAGAAGCACGATGCGCAGCGCCTCCCGACGAAACCAGAGAACTCCATCGGACATCGTTACCCGCCGCGCCATCACGATGTCCGACGCGTACAAGACCGCCACCTCGCGTCCTCCCCGAGGTCGGGGACGGCGTGCGCCGCGCCGCCCCGCTCGTGCGTGCGCGCCGCCACGCTTGTGCGCCGCCCCACTCCATTGCTGCTCATAGCCACAGCTGCCGCTGCCTTTTGCTGCTACAGAACGCTCTTGGGCCTCGGTTTTGGCCGTAGCCATGGCCGAGTGTCCTGTGCGGTGCATGTGTGCACATGCGTGAGTCTTGCTATGCCTCTGGCCGGACTGTTCAAATTAGATTAGGCCTAATCATACTAGTTAGTATAATTGCTACACTATGATATATGGCCCCATTTGATCAAGTTAGTTTTTATTTATTAGATTAGATTTAACTTTGTGACATGTGGGCCACCACCTCCCCTTTGACTAGTCAAATTGACTTGGTCAACTCTAATTAAAACAAAACCAGAAATTTTAGAATATTGTTAAAACCTTAGAAGATCATATAAAATAAATCATATATCAGATGAAAATGTTTTGTACATGAAAGTGTCTCCGAATTTCGGGACGAATCCGGTTACACAGCCCGTTCGTCCGCCACACACCCCTATCATATCAAACATGCAACTTTCCCCCTCCGGTTCACCGGTCCGAAAACGCGAAACACCGGGGATACTTTCCCGGATGTTTTCCCCCTTCGCCGGTATCACCTCCTACTGCATTAGGTCACCCCTAGCACCGCGTATCACCATGTTATGCTTTGTGTTGCTTTGATTGCTCTGTTATTTATTATGTTCCCCCTCCGTTACTTCTTTCCGGTAGACTCCGAGACTACTGTCGGTGTCCGTGTGTTCGACTACATTGAAGATGACCCTTCCTTCTTGCTAGAGCAACCAGGCAAGCCCCCCCCTTGATCACCAGATATCGCCTATTCTTCTCTCTACTGCTTGCAATAGAGTAGTGTAGCATGTTACTGCTTTCCGTTAATCCTATTCTGATGCATAGCTTGTCCTTGCTACTACTGTTGTTACCTTACCTGCTATCCTCATGCTTAGTATTGGATGCTAGTGTTCCATCAGTGGCCCTACACTCTTGTCCGTCTGCCATGCTATACTACTGGGCCGTGATCACTTCGGGAGGTGATCACGGGCATATGCGATATACTTTATACTGTTACATTACTTATGATACTGTTCGGAGTTGGGGGCTGAAGGGGCAGGTGGCTCCATCCCGGTAGAGGTGGGCCTGGGTTCCCGACGGCCCCCGACTGTTACTTTGTGGCAGAGTGACAGGGCAGGTTGAGACCACCTAGGAGAGAGGTGGGCCTGGCCCTGGTCGGCGTTCGCGGATACTTATCACGTTTAACGAGATCTTGGTATTTGATCTGAGTCTGGCCACTTGCCTATACGCACTAACCATCTACGCGGGGACAGTTATGGGCACTCGACGTCGTGGTATCAGTCGAAGCCTTCGTGATGTCAGCGACTGAGCGACGCGCGCCGGATTGGACTGGAACGCCTGCTAGGCTAGGTCTGCTTCCGGCCGCCCTCGCAACGTGCAGGTGTGCAATGGGCGATGGGCCCAAACCCCTGCGCCATAGGATTTAGACCGGCGTGCTGACCTCTCTGTTGTGCCTAGGTAGGGCTGCGACGTGTTGATCTTCCGAGGCCGGGCATGACCCAGGAAAGTGTGTCCGGCCAAATGGGATCGAGCGTGTTGGGTTATGTGGTGCACCCCTGCAGGGAAGTTAATCTATTCAAATAGCCGTGATCTTCGGTAACAGGACGACTTGGAGTTGTACCTTGACCTTATGACAACTAGAACCGGATACTTAATAAAACACACCCTTCCAAGTGCCAGATACAACCGGTGGTCGCCCTCTCACAGGGCGACGAGGGGAGGATCATCGGTTAGGATTATGCGATGCGATGCTACTTGGTGTACTTACCATCTACTCTCTTCTCCTGCTGCAAGATGGAGGTGACCAGAAGCGTAGTCTTCGATAGGACTAGCTATCCCCCTCTTATTCCGGCATTCTGCAATTCAGCCCACATATGATACCCTTATTCCATTTGATACCAATGCATACATATGTAGTGTAGCGCCTTGCTTGCGAGTACTTTGGATGAGTACTCACGGTTGCTTTGCTCCCTTTTTTCCCTTCCTATACTCGATTGCTGCGACCAGGCGATGGAGCCCAGGAGCCAGACGCCACTGTCGTTGACGACTACTACTACTACTCGTGAGGTGCCTACTACTATGTGCAGCCCGCTGACGACGACCAGGAGTAGTTTAGGAGGATCCCAGGCAGGAGGCATGCGCCTCTTTCGATCTATATCCCAGTTTGTGCTAGCCTTCTTAAGGCAAACTTGTTTAACTTATGTCTATACTCAAATATTGTTGCTTCCGCTGACTCGTCTATGATCGAGCTCTTGTATTCGAGCCCTCGAGGCCCCTGGCTTGTAATATGATGCTTGTATGACTTATTTTATTTGTAGAGTTGTGTTGTGATATCTTCCCGTGAGTCCCTGATCTTAATCGTACACGTTTGCGTGTATGATTAGTGTACGGTTGAATCAGGGGTGTCACTAGTTGGTATCAGAGCCGACTGCCTGTAGGAATCCTCCTTCCACACTCCTTGACCGAAGTTGAGTCTAGTCGATGAAAATTGTTTTACTAACTTGGCTGTGCGGCCCATGGGCCCACGTCGCCATTGGGTGATATTAGTATCTTTTACTCCTCGTCTATACTCTGGGACTCTAATCTCTCTCCTATTCGGGTTAAATGATTTGACAACTCTAACTCTAGGTTCTCGTAAATACTTTCTCCCGGAGAGCCCCTCGGTCCGAACGATCGAATGCTTCAACAGAAGATTCTGACAATACTCTCAGATATTCTCCCGAGACTTTGTGCCATCGCTTTTGCAATTCCATTCCATCGATAAACCATATGGATAACCACATACACTTTCCATTCATACAATCATTCTCTATTGATCTTGTTATTACAAGATACCCTGAAATTCTTTTTATTGTTTTGAGAATACTTTGTCCTTACTGCCTTGTAGTTCTTGCAACCTGAATATCCCTATGGATAATTTCTCGCACTTACCGAGAATCCACTCATTCCCAATATTCATGTATTTCATAGAAGCATTCGAAATACCACTCGATCTTCCAAAAATCCTCAACAACCTATTGCTCTTGAAATTCTTGCTTGCTTGCATTATGGTTAATCCCATAAGTTTAGTAATCTTATTGACATTCTTTGTCACTATCATTTTGAGTCCATTGATTCAATAAGTTGTGAATGCTCGCAATCCTCAATCAAATCCTAGAATTCATCCTTGAAGATCAGACGTCATTTTGAACATGAGCTGGCTCGCGACCAATCAAATTGCCATCAATTGCACCCCTATGGCTATTCGACTTATCCATCCCTAATCAAAGTGTTGCTTCTGATCCATTGATTTGGAATTCATAATTCCTTTGCAATTGAGCTTTGAGTTAGTCAGTTGCTTCTATCTTCTGATCTCGTTGCATTCTTTTTCTTCTGGTTGGGTACCGATCATCACATCAGATCCCTCATGGACCACCAGATCCTTTGTTGGATTTTGTCCGACACCGTCCTTCATATTCATTAAACTTGTGAGCCTTTCATCGGATACATAATGCCTTTGGTAAATTGTATCCCCTGCTTTGACAACCATGCTCTACTTTCGAGCTTGTGTTAATTACTCCTAAAAGTTTGTGGTATATGTTTTCACGATGCCCCGATGGGTTGAACCTATGCCTTCCTTAATATGTGTGAACTCGAAAGCTTTCACGAGTCATACTCTTCTGGTATTTTCCTAGATAAAATTTCAACATTACAACCTCTTCGAAAAAGAGAAGTGAATGAAAGGTTATGCATTTGAGAAGTGGGAGTCGACCTTGAACTTTGTGTTCATGCCCATGGACACGATGTAAATCCTATCATGGAAGCTTCTTGAAATAATAACTATTTCCTTGATATAATATCATCTGGTATCTGTGAATTGATCCTTTGCAACTGTGGCTCCGACCATGATTGTTCTCCTTTGATTCCATTTCTCAGACAAGATGAAGTGCTTGTCTTCTGAAGATCATTTCACGTGTCCACCCTCTACTCTGCTCTACCGTCGAGTATTACACTATGGTATCTCGAGAATATCATGGAACTGCATAACTTCTTATGGGTTCTTCATCAACTGTTCTGATTCCAATTTTCCTGGGTTCTGGGTTGTCATCAACTGAGAACACCAAATAGTGAACCGAGTCCGCACTACGGTTCAACAAATTTTAGTAATCTTCTTTACTTATGGGTTGTACCCGATCACGTCATTCCTAGCCTGTTTGGCTATATCATTATCGTGATGATTTTAACTGTGCTACCTGGTCCTTATTCCTGGAGCACCACTTTCGATGATGAGCTAAGCTTACATCGATTCTCCTCGTCGTATCATTTCGCCTTGAACAACAAGCTTGATTTCGAGTTCGTGTCGTGTACATCATCGTTCCTTTGACTTGATGTCATCGCCGATCGATTACATCTTCATGAAATCTCGCGACAAATGTGTCGTGAACATCATCAACATTCTGAGCTCTTCCAAGACATCTATCGAATTCTGGATGAGAAATACCATCCTTTGCCTTCGATGATTTGGGTTATCATCGACAACATTATTGCATTCCCTCCAACACAAAACTTGTTCATGTTATGGATGCAACTTGCTATCCAGCTCGTATTATGATCTACCTTGAAGTATTACTGCCTTGTTATCAAGGATCTTGTGAGAATTTCACCACCTCTTGAGAATTCTTGATATAAGTGATACTTCACCATCACCATTCATTTCTTGGTCCCCGTGTTGTTCCTAACAGGAATACCAAAAGATGGACTAGTAATTTTAAAACTTCTAGCAACCTTATTGCTTTGAAGCTAATGGTCGACATTTCATTCTTAGACCATTGGTTATCGAATCACCATCCTAACCTTGATTATGCTACCTAAGTCTGTATTTCGGGTGCACCGTCAACCAATGTCTAATCGTGTATGTTTTCCTCGAGCATAACTCATTATATCATTTGATCTGACAAAAGCTATCTCCTTGTTCACATAATTGTGGAAATCCATCTTTTGGAAATCTTGATGAATTGTCGCTGAGTTCATCAGCCACCTCCTCATTCTCTCCTTGATTTAATAGCGAACTCATGATTCGGAACTTGCTTCCATAGTTCATTTACCGAGAATCTTACAATGTTGTCTCGTCAATTTGTTTTGCACCTTTTCTTCTCAGGCATCCTGGGTCTGTGATATCCTGACAGCAATCAGATCTGAAACTCTGTCAGATATGACGGCTTGAACATATTTCCAAGAGTATAACGTTGGTCTTTAGATGACCCGGTAAGGTGATATCATGCCTAGCGCACCTGGCAGGAGGACCTAGTGTTATAGTTTCCTTTTTAACAAGGTTAACCATTTTCCATGAGGAAATTGAATGCCTTGTTTAATAAGTTTATCCTGATGGATCCTTCGTGTATCCGAAGTCCGACCTTTGCTTGAAGACCATGTCAATGCTATCTCAAAGCATGTATGTGGTACTCCTATCATCAATAAGAACACTTGAAGCACAATGCTAAATTTTCTTAATCAAATTATCCAAACATTGTTGTATGGGTAATGTCATGAAATTTCTCTCCCCTTTCCTAAAGGGTTTTCTTCGTTATATCCTGTCATGGATATCATGCTCTATTTGTCCTTGGGAAGAATATACCCCTATAATATGTGTTTAAACACATTTTCCTTTCCATTGTTCTGTTTAATCTGATAACCATATTCACCTTTCCGTCGTTTGGTTTAACCTTTCTTGTGATCTATATGATCTAAGCAGTAATAATTCACTGCTTATGTAAACCCCTCGGTGTACAACTCTGTCAGTGAGACCCTGTTTCTACTGTTGATGATTTTCCGGTAACCGCCGATGGACGAGAACTTTGCCTATTGGCCCGCCTCGTTCAACGAGCAGGAAAACGGTTCTATTCGTTCCTCGCCCTTGGTACCAATGTTGTTGTTGACATAATCGACATGCTATCTTCTGACATGTCTTGCGTACATGTTTGTGCAAGATGTCATCGCTCTTCCTACTTTTAACCCACATGGTGGGCCCATAACCCACAGGTCCCACGATCGAAACCCGACCTCTTGTACATCCATGTTTCTAAAGTTATTCCTCACACTTGGCTTCATATGAAAATCACGAGCCACCTTCTAGAGATGATCTACTCTAGTATCCAACACATTTTTTCCTTTTGCTCTGAACCCCCTTTTTCACCTTCTGATTAGGCATCGAATGATTTCCTGCCTGTTCGAAACTTTTCTACCATCGCATATTGCTCTCAATGAGTTCCCTGAGTTATAACTCGAGAAATAATCCATGCCTTCTTCCCCAAGTTCACCGTCAGATGCCCACCTTTATGGAGATGCGTTCTTCCAGAGTTTTTTTTCCCTCTTATCGCATTCGTAAGACGAATTCCCGAAGAAAGGATGGCAAATTCATCATGAAGACTTGAAGCAGAGAAATGAAGACATCAATATAATGGATCAACCTCTTCAGAGCAACCAAGACCGAGAAGATTCGTTAGAATTTCGTAACCAGATTTTCCCCCTTACTCCACCTCTTAAATCTCGGGACAAGATTTCCTGTAGTGGAGGAGAATTGTGACGCCCGGACAATTGAGCTACAGTAAGATCACCCTAATGTGCCATGTCATCATGTTTTGTTAAAGCCATTTTGCCACTTGATGAAAACCGAGTCAAATTCAAGTTTCAAATAACAAGTCAAATTCTTATTTCTTCAAACTGTCAAATAAAAATGTTGGTGGTGTTGCAAATATTCATTAACTAATTATCATGATTAAGCCAACATTATTTTATTTACTAAAATTCCCCTAACCTAGTTAAAACTGAGCTGGCAATGGTTAATTGATACATTTTAATTTAAATAAATGTTTGGGCTTTCCGAATATTTCCAGAGCTTGTGTGTGGTCTTGATACATTGTCTAGTATTTATCTATGGAATGTCTAATGCAACGAAAATCAGTTGTTATTAACTTAAATTGCAAAACAGCATGAAAAATGAAAACACAAAGAAAATATGAAAATGAAACTAGAAATAAACCTAACCTACTAGGCACTTGGCCCATCTAGCAAAGCTCACGGCCCAGCCCACTCACCACCTCGCCTCATTCCCCTCCTGCTACAGGAGGCGGGGAGACCGTGGCATGCATCCACGGCCATGGTCGCAGCCATGGCGTGTGTGGCGGCCATCGAGCCCCTCCTCGACGCCTTATGACCTGTGTCGCGCCCCCCATAACCCTAGCCCCTCTCTATTCTCCCCCCACCTCTCGCGCCGCCTCCTTTTCCCGCGCCATCACCGAGCTCTGCTCGTCGCCGCACCTCGCCGTGGCCTTGACCAACAGCCTTCTTGAGCCACGTGAATACGTCGAGGAGCTTCGCCCGCCTCATCCTCATCGACGCCAAGCAGCAGCTCAGGTAGCGGAGCACCGCATCACCGCCATCGTGGCATCCTCTTCGCGCACGGCCGTGGCACCTCGCCACCGATTGCATCACCGTCGAGTCGTCCCTGGCCTCCCCGAGCGCATCATCGAACTCTGCGGTGAGCCGCGCTACCTCCCGCGTATTTTTCCCCGTCGATTCTCCGCTGTAACTCCACTCGTGCTCGCATGGCCGCTATGGCCGGAGCTAGCCGCGGCCACACCAGCGTTCCGCCCACGCTCTGGCCGTCCATGGCCGCGCGTCCTGGCCTCAGGGGCGGATCCAGACTTAAAATTACCCGGTGTCCATATAGAAGAACACATGCCTACATATCAAACAATTGAATGGCCTACACACTAAGCTAATAAGTGCATGCAAATTGCACCCGGTGCCAGTGACACCGGGTAGCTATACGTAGCTTCGCCCCTGCCTGGCCTGCCGCCGCTCCCCGACCGTGGCAAGGCGCCCGCCCATGCAACCACGACCCTGCCTATTGCCCGCACGCTGCTATAGCCGCTGGCTTCTGCTGCTGCTCCTCATCTGGCCGCGGCTGATCATTTTACCTGCTAACCCTCTTGCCGTCGCTGTCATTTGCTGCTGCTGCACCTTGTACTGCTACTGCTGCTGCTTTCCAATGCTGATGCTCTTGCTGTTGAGTCGTTGTTCCCTTCTACTGCTATCTCCGTTGCTGTTCATAGCCATAGCCGCCGCTGCCTTTTGCTGCTACTGAACGCTCCTGGGCCTCGGTTTTGGCCGTAGCCATGGCCGAGTGTCCTGTGCGGTGCATGTGTGCACATGCGTGAGGCTTGCTATGCCTCTGGCCGGACTGTTCAAATTAGATAAGGCCTAATCATACTAGTTAGTATAATTGCTACACTATGATATATGGCCCCATTTGATCAAGTTAGTTTTTATTTATTAGATTAGATTTAACTTTGTGACATGTGGGCCACTACCTCCCCTTTGACCAATCAAATTGACTTGGTCAACTCGAATTAAAACAAAACCAGAAAATTTAGAATATTGTTAAAACCTTAGAAGATCATATAAAATAAACCATATATCAGATGAAAATGTTTTGTACATGAAAGTGTCTCCGAATTTCGGGACGAATCCGGTTACACAGCCCGTTCGTCCGCCACAGACCCCTATCATATCAAACACGCAACTTTCCCCCTCCGGTTCACCGGTCCGAAAACGCGAAACACCGGGGTACTTTCCCAGATGTTTTCCCCCTTCGCCGGTATCACCTCCTACTGCGTTAGGTCACCCCTAGCACCGCGTATCACCATGTTATGCTTTGTGTTGCTTTGATTGCTCTGTTATTTATAATGTTTCCCCTCCGTTACTTCTTTCCGGTAGACTCCGAGACTACTGTCGGTGTCCGTGTGTTCGACTACATTGAAGATGACCCTTCCTTCTTGCCAGAGCAACCAGGAAAACCCCCCCTTGATCACCAGATATCGCCTATTCTTCTCTCTACTGCTTGCATTAGAGTAGTGTAGCATGTTATTGCTTTCCGTTAATCCTATTCTGATGCATAGCTTGTCCTTACTACTACTGTTGTTACCTTACCTGCTATCCTCATGTTTAGTATTGGATTCTAGTGTTCCATCAGTGGCCCTACGCTCTTGTCCGTCTGCCATGCTATACTACTGGGCCGTGATCACTTCGAGAGGTGATCACGGGCATATGCGATATACTTTATACTGTTACATTACTTATGATACTGTTCGGAGTTGGGGGCTGAAGGGGCAGGTGGCTCCATCCCGGTAGAGGTGGGCCTGGGTTCCCGACAGCCCCCGACTGTTACTTTGTGGCGGAGTGACAGGGCAGGTTGAGACCACCTAGGAGAGAGGTGGGCCTGGCCCTGGTCGGCGTTCGCGGATACTTAACACGTTTAACGAGATCTTGGTATTTGATCTGAGTCTGGCCACTGGCCTATACGCAATAACCATCTACGCGGGGACAGTTATGGGCACTCAACGTCGTGGTATCAGCCGAAGCCTTCGTGACGTCAGCGACTGAGCGGCGCGCGCCGGATTGGACTGGAACGCCTGCTAGGCTAGGTCTGCTTCCGGCCGCCCTCGCAACGTGCAGGTGTGCAATGGGCGATGGGCCCAGACCACTGCGCCATAGGATTTAGACCGACGCGCTGACCTCTCTGCTGTGCCTAGGTAGGGCTGCGATGTGTTGATCTTCCGAGGCCGGGCATGACCCAGGAAAGTGTGTCTGGCCAAATGGGATCGAGCGTGTTGGGTTATGTGGTGCACCCCTGCAGGGAAGTTAATCTATTCGAATAGCCGTGATCTTCGGTAACAGGACGACTTGGAGTTGTACCTTGACCTTATGACAACTAGAACCGGATACTTAATAAAACACACCCTTCCAAGTGCCAGATACAACCGGTGGCCGCTCTCTCACAGGGCGACGAGGGGAGGATCATCGGTTAGGATTATGCTATGCGATGCTACTTGGTGAACTTACCATCTACTCTCTTCTCCTGCTGCAAGATGGAGGTGACCAGAAGCGTAGTCTTCGATAGGACTAGCTATCCCCCTCTTATTCCGGCATTCTGCAATTCAGCCCACATATGATACCCTTATTCCATTTGATACCAATGCATACATATGTAGTGTAGCGCCTTGCTTGCGAGTACTTTGGATGAGTACTCACGGTTGCTTTGCTCCCTTTTTTCCCTTCCTATACTCGATTGCTGCGACCAGACGATGGAGCCCAGGAGCCAGACGCCACTGTCGTTGACGACTACTACTACTCGGGAGGTGCCTACTACTACGTGCAGCCCGCTGACGACGACCAGGAGTAGTTTAGGAGGATCCCAGGCAGGAGGCCTGCGCCTCTTTCGATCTGTATCCTAGTTTGTGCTAGCCTTCTTAAGGCAAACTTGTTTAACTTATGTCTGTACTCAAATATTGTTGCTTTCGCTGACTCGTCTATGATCGAGCTCTTGTATTCGAGCCCTGGAGGCCCCTAGCTTGTAATATGATGCTTGTATGACTTATTTTATTTGTAGAGTTCTGTTGTGATATCTTCCCGTGAGTCCCTGATCTTGATCGTACACGTTTGTGTGTATGATTAGTGTACGGTTTAATCGGGGGCGTCACAAGAATTCACTCGAGGGCTCAAGTCTCTAGGATACAGTGTCATCATGCTCTGTCAACCGCATCATCATGAGTTCATTGGAAAGCCTCTGCCAATCCTACATGTCAAGTGGTCCTAATGACCATCTAACCCAAGGGTGAATGGCTCCCCGTCCACGTCTCGACAACTTTGCCTTCAGGATTGGCCACAATGATGAACGATGCATGTTGCATAGAGTCTAGAGAATCACAATATAAGCCAAAAGTTCCAGAAATATCAGCAAGAACGCAGTGCTTCTTGTACATGGTTAAAAAAGACATGCATAGTGCGTGCAAACTTGAGAGGCCTCCAAATACTCTCTTTTGATGGTCTTTACGATTTCTGTTGTGTTTCCTTCATAGAAAATAAAACAGAGGTAATTAAAATTACATACCACAATTTTCATATGCCCTTCCCTTTTTGAATTTCATTTAGCAAATATCGCATTTTATTACCAATCAATTAAATAGTGTACATTGATTGTACGTGACTTAGGAGAAAAAAAGCGGCCAATCTACGCACCTCTCCATGAGGACAGATGGCCTTGCTTCCCCTAGTCTAGGAAAAGCATCAATTTTTCCCAAGTAGGTTTATCAAACTAATAAGAGTATTTGTACTATGCTAATGATCAGTACCTACACACACAAATACATAACTTGTCTTGGCCCCTAACGAAACTAATAGGATTGCTAGTCTTGCTACTTTGAAGGATTAATGCAACTTGTGTTCGAAAATATTTATTTCAACTAAAGAAATAAAATTTCATATTGTAAATGGAACTGAGATAACGTTGATTGAGATTGATAGCAATAGGGATGAGTGGAAATGACCATAATTTCACTAGTGGCATCTCTCCATAAAAGGTAACATGACATGGTGAACAAATTAAAGTTGCATATTGATTAAATTGCTGATTTTATGATTATGATCGTACATGGCATAATTGCATGTAGGCATCACATCGATACATATATAGACCATTAATCAAACACCATCTATAGCTAATATTTTACCCCAATACCACTATCCAACATGCATGTCAAAGTATTATGTAAAATTGAGTATCGAATTAATTATGATGACATGATGTAGATAGTCTATTGTCTTGACCCTGCATTTAAAGGACAACTACACAACTTTGTTTTTATCCTTAGTGGCGACAACACAACAGAAAACTTTTTATGTTTCTATCACTATGGTAGATTACTTAAAAGATCGAACCCAACTAACATACACAACTCCCTTTTGGAGACCATTCATCTAAACATGGCCAATGCAAGACTGGTAGATCACAGAACATATATGTATATAAATTATGCATCAAAGAACTCAAATTAATCCATGAATTAATCATATATAAGTATGATGATAAAATTACAATTGATCACACCGCAACAAACACACCATAAAAATTACATCAGATGGATCACAATAATGTAGGACAGTGCTGCTAATGGTGGTTAGCCTTTGTTGGGCTCCTCGATCTAGTAGTTTGTAGTACGCAACAAGCCTTCTCTTAGGCTGTGTTTGGTTGGGCTTTTTACCCAACTTCGGCTTTGAAAAATCTAGAAGCCAACCAAAGGGATAAATTTTTGAAGCAGTTTTTGACAATATGTAGCTTTTACATAGTGTAAATTTCACAACTGGGGTACCCCCAACTTCTCAGCTTCTAAACCAACCGTTTTTAGCTGTCCCCTTACAGTTGAGAAGTATTTACCCACCAATGCCACTAGCAAGTCATACCGCTTCGATCTTTCTCTTTCCTCTAGCACGAAAGGAACGAGTTGGCTCGCACTCGTGCACGAGCGACGGGAAAGGACGGGAGCAGCCGCCGCCTCCCACGCACGGCTAGGGTTTGGCCGTCGCCGGTCGCCGCTCACTGCCACCGCCCGCCACCTGAATCCGCCCGCCGCCCGAGGACCCTCCTATATCCTTCCTCCCTCCTCCCTCCTCCCACATCCCTACTTCCTTCCTCTTCCTCCCCCGCTCACGGCGGCACTGGTCCAGCCGCCCGACTGACGGCACCGGCGCACTATTCCTTCGGTCTCCTCCTCCCGTCGCTTCTCCCTCCCACTCCTCCCTCCTCATCTTCCATCCCTCCCCCTCCCTTGCTCACGGTGGCCCTGATCCACTGGCGCCGGCGCACCGGCCCTCTGGTCTTCTACTCCCTCCCCTCCTCCCTCCATCCCTCCTCCTCATCCAACATCCCCATCTATCGTTCCCTCTTCATTATTCATTTCTGTTTTTTGTGATGTAACGATTAATAACACAGATTGGACATGGTGAGTACATTTTCATTAGTAGTTGTTGTATATTGTTGCTATCAGTGCATTTTCAAGTATATGTGTGCGTGGAATATTGTGATTTATATGTGTACTCCCTCCATTTACTTATACAAGGCCACTATGGGATATACGTTTTGCATCTATACAAGGCCACCAACAGTAATCGAGGAAAGAATTAATGATATTTCCTCATACTAGTAACATGTTTAATACTTATATGCATGCTAATATAATGACACTAGCTACTTCCTCCACTCAGTATCCTTGCATGCATGTTGCGTATTAATGATCCCAGTAAACGAAAAAAGGTTGACTTGCAAAGTATGCATTAAATTTTACCTTGTATATAAAAATGGAGGGAGTATGTGGTAATGCTTCTACGGCCAAATGATTGGAATATCTTGTTGAATTTGTGATTGGATATCATCCGATGCTATTATGCTCACACAAATTCTATGTGGTTTATTTTTTTAAACACAATTCTATGTTTCATTGCCTAACAATGTACAGGTCACTGTTTTCCTAAACAACTGGATCCAGATTTTCTATATTGTCTTCGGCTCAGTTGGATCAAGTTAATTTTTTGTATATATAGTATAAAGCAACATCTAAAAGATGATTTTTTTTCCTTATCAAAACAACCACTTACAAATAAGTGTTTTACGGTCAATCAGTAGTTGGTTGCAAATTCAACCATATGTATTTTGTATGATGCACGTGTTCCGTAATAATAGTCGTCGAGTTACGTATGCGTTAACTATGAATCACCTGCATTGTCATAATTTTTCTTTGCAAAATGATCGTTCAATTACCTACAAATGTACACATCACTGCTTTATGGTCAATTAGCATATAAACATATTCACTCAGGCCCCATGGACATTACAGACAATTCACAGCCAAATCTACAGTTTCACAGTCGTTTTAACCAAACAACTTCCAGCTTTTTCACAGCAGCATTTTCACAGCAGCTTTTCAGAATCTACAGCTCAACCAAACACAGCCTTAGTTAGAAACCAATGTACCAATATGTGGATGTAACTATATTCATGTGATAGTTGAATGCTCTGAAGTTGAGAAACCAAGGTATCAATATGTGGAGGTTTCACTTATGGTGTTGGAGGGTCTCAATTTTGGCAGGGGTTGATGAATGTTAGAGAAATTTGATTGAGCTTATCCAATAGGATTGTTGTTGATGGGTCTAAAAATCTATTGTGGGAGGATGTATGGTTAGAGGACAAATCACTGGCTCAGCAATTCCCTAAATTTTATAATGTTTCTTTTACAAATATGGTGACTGTGAAGCAGGTTAAAGAGGCTGGATGGGAGTGTTTTGAATTTAGGAGTTTACATGGCAAGACTGCTATCAGTGGGCTGCAATGGGGCTGATAGGCCGTTTTGATTAATGAGAAAGACATATTGAGATGGAACCTCACTAAAAGAAAACAAGTGGTGAGAGATTTGTACATTATCCTGAAATCCTCAACCATAGTGGGCTTTAGAGGCATTTGGAAGCTGAAGATTCCCCAGTAGATTAAGATGTTTCTTTGGTTGATGCTAAAGCAGAGTATCTTGACTAAAAAAGTCTTGTCATAAGAGGATGGACTCTTAAATCACAACGAGGAGTGTCATTTTTGTGGGATCAAGGAGAGTGTCGATCATTTGCTCTTTAGATGTAATATTTCTAAACTTGCTTGGCAAGTGGTGAATTTTCTTTGGCCTATTAAAGCCTCCTAGTAGGGGTGGCTGATACGACGGGACCTGGTTGCACCCCCTCCCTTGAAATCGAAGACATTTGGGTATGAGGGGTGGGGGACAGTTAATGTTTGCTGGACAATATGAAAGACTAAAAATAGGGCTTGTTTGACAAAAAAATCATGATAATCATTCTGCTATGGTTTTTCATTTGTGCTATTATCTTAAAACATGGAGCATTTTGCAAAGAAGCCAAGACTAGGAAATAACCGAGCAAGAAACAATGTGGATGAAGATGGTCATGGAGAAAATCTATGCAAGGGAGCATGGTTGGAACCCAATGGTGAGGAGTATTGTGCTTTCTATTTCTAGTTGTTCCTCCCTCAGTGTTTTCCTTTGGCCAATTCCTTTTTTTCTTCTGGTTGTGATGTGGTCTCTTGGCTTGTATTTTGTAATAGCATGTTTCCTTCAACATGCCTTAACAATGAAAGGATTCTTTGATAAATAGCGTTAGTGGATCCAAAATTTTGTTACTGGAGGTAGTGAGGCTATCAAAGTCAATGATGATGTAGGTCATTACTTTTAGATGTAAAAGGACTACACCAGAGTGACTCCATGTCTCTAGTGTTATTTAACATTGTTGCTACCATGTTGGCCATTCTATTTCATCATGTCAATTAGGACGGTCATATTGTGGGAGAAGTGCCACAACTATGGATGGTGGACTCTCTATTCCACAATATGTCGATGCTTCTTTTTTATGGAACATGACCAGGATATGACTCGCAACCTGAAAGTCTCACTTTCAACGTTTGAGCAAATGTCGGGTCTTAAACTTAACTTCCACAAGAGCGAATTGTTCTGCTTTGAAGAAGCCAATGAGATGGCGGTTGATTACACCTACATGTTTGGTTGTGCGGAAGGTCATTTCCTCATTAAATATTGGAGAATTCTGATTCATCATTGGTGTCACACTAATGCAGAGTGAAAACATGTAGAGGAGCGCACAAAGAAGCGGTTGAGAAGTTGGACAGGCAAGTTGCTCTTTGTTGGAGGATGGCTGGTCTTAATCAACTCCGTCCTCGCAAATATGGTTCTTTATATGCTCGCTTTTTTTAACTCCAAACAGGGGTCTTGTAAAGGCTGGATTATTTCAGATCCAGATTCTTCAGTAAGGAGACAATGAAAAGAAAAGGTACAGGCTGACCAAATGAAACGTGGTTTGTAGGCCGAAAGACAGAGGTGGACTTGGTATTCATGACCTACAAGTAAAGAATGATGCATTACTTTGTAAATGGTTGTTCATACTATTTATTGAGGATGAAGTTTGGAAATCTCTGCTGCGTAATATGTATCTAGGCGAAAAAGCCGTGTCTCAGGCCTATTGAATACCTGGTGACTTGCACTTTTGGGCTGGTCTAATCTATATCTATACCAATATAAAAAGACCCAAAGGGGCAGATCCAATTAATCTCAGTCATCAAATCATGTCAATCCAACGACCTAGACTGCTTCGATGTCGAGCGCTCAACACATTTAGCGTGCAGTTAATTTCATGCCAAAATAGTGCTAATCACATAATAACACGCAAATAATATCCTACTTAATATCCGCATGCACTTAATATACTTCCAAATTAACGTGCATTGCACATACACATTGACTAGTGACAACAAAGAAACACATTTTCTGCTCCGGATCCTTTGTGATAAATGACGGGTATGAGATTCGTTTCTCGAAGGACAAGTGGCTAGGCAATGCAAGCCACCAAGAACAATATCCAACTTTGTACCACATTGTTTGCGGTAAGAATGATACTATTGCACAGGTGCTCAGTTCATTCCCGTCGGATATTTCTTTCATAAGAGATTTGATTGGCTCCCATCTTATGTCGTGACAAAATCTTTTACCCTGATTGAATTTGATTAACCTGACACAAGTATGGGATGTGTTTTGCTGGAATCTCACTACATCTGAATCCTTTATACTTCCTTCGTCCCAAAATAAGTCTCAAGTTTGTGGTAACTGCTTGAGACACATATTTTGAGACGGAGGGAGTAGTATTTATCTGTAGAGGAGAGTTTTGCTAACCAAAGACAACCCCGCCGGTTGCAATCGGCAAGGAAACAAGAAGTATAGTTTTTGTACTCATGATGAGACAATCAAACACCTCTTTTTATAGTGCAAGTTTGCACGTTTATGTGGTCAGACATCCACATAGTGTTCAGTTTGTATTCGCCAGTAGTGTTGCCAATATCTTTGGTCATTGGTTCGACGGGGATTCAAAGTACTAATAAAAGTGGAAGCTTATGCCTTATTATGATAGTTTTGGCTAGGTGAAAATGATTTGATTTTTAGTTACAAAAACTCTTCTTCTTTACAGGTTATTTATCGTTAGAGACACTCGCTTCGTAAGTGGTCTACGCTACATCGAATGAAGTACCAATCGTTGTTTAATGCGGTGTTTATGCTGTTGAAGCGGGTGATCGCGGAGGTTTTTACCCGTTGTTGGTAGCAACATAATCTTCAGGTCGGTCCACCATACTCTACCGTGGCCGATATATCGATATTTTATTTTCTTTTGTCAGACTAACGATGTTTTGGCCGTATGCATCTTAGTTTATAGAGGCCGGGTGTTGGTCATCATACATCATACCAGTTTGATGCTACATTTTGAATTAATACTAGCAAGATGCACATGCGTTCCACGGAACATCAACATGATCAAAGGGAGGCCTTATTTGCAAATACGAAGAGGGGTGTGGGTATCTTTTTTCAAAATTGCCATAGTTTCCTTCCTATCCGTCAGATATAAATCGGACGGCCTATATTGCAGGATGGCAGGCACATCATCATCGACAACTCTGTTTTTTATAAAAGTAGAGAAAACGTCATTTATCATTTAAAAAAACTTGTATTTGCTGCACTGAGCCTGACTTGTGTGCCTTTTGCTTGTTTTGAGGTTGCTTAGCACATACACCATGTGGTAGCCTATGCTCTGAGTTTGGTTTTGGTTTTGGTTTCAGTACATGGTTTGTAATAACTTTGTGGCATTCTTTTTAATGAAAATTGCTGATGCTCGTCTTTCCGAAGAGAGCAATAATTGATCAAACCATAGAAGATATGAGCAAGCACCCGGCTGCGTTCCTGATATTGTATTACCATCTCTTTTTTGTAGGAAGAAGAAGAAAAGCACAAAGGAAATAGTACAATGGTAGGTAGAAGACCAGCAAGCAAGTCCTAGTTTATTCTGCTCCCGGTCCGCATGCTTGGCATATACTACAACTCGCCTTCATATAGTACCGCAATCAAGCAATGTACTTACACTGGTATATTACACCAAAAGTGGATACAGGAATCTTCCTCGCCGGTTGTGAACATGCGCTGCCTGTCCTGCTCCGGCACCAACCTGTTTACGGCCAAACCGAGCGAGATCACATGTGCAACACACACAAAACCTTTCAATGCATCATCCTTGCATGATGCAACGGCTTCCTGAGCCACCACCCTAGGGGACCGAGGGAAGCAGTCAGCATTTTCGTGTTTGCCAGCACACTTTTCTTGCTAGTCATGGGAAAATTCGTGAATGTAATGCACGATATACCATGTGGACTTGTATATTCAACCAAAAACGTGATTAGTTGTGACAAAAGAAAACAAGAGCTACTGACTAGTGTATTGTATAAAACGGTTAACACCAAGGGGGTGATTATACGGGCCTTAGAGCATCTACAACCGGACTTGTCAAATCCGGCCCCTCAAACGCCTGTGGACGCGTCTGGACACGTCCGCGGGCACTAACCGGGCACCCCTCAAATGTTGCGCCACAGATCCACAAATCGCAATTTTCGATCCTCAAATTCATGCAATTTATGCACGTCGATCATACAATACAAACTGTTCGAATGCCAAAATTGCCGCATATTGGATCCATCGTTGTGACCAACAAAGATGTCCTCAAATCTTGAGAATGCCAGACCTCTTGCCTTCGGCGTCTTGGTCTTCTTCTTCTTGCTCGGATTGGGATCAGATGTTGTCCCAACTTCAAATGCGGTGGTGGCCTCCAATTCATACTCCATTTCGATCGGTTCTTCATTGTCATTGATCATGTTCGACAAGAATGCCTCCTACATGGTTCAAATTTGCAAGCATTCATCACGAGCAAATGAACTAGTGGTCTATGCTAAAATATGACCGGACAAGAGTAAAGAAAGCGTACTGACTCTTGTTCGGTCATTCCGTTGAACATGTTGAGGGCATCCCGGGCACTGCCGAAGCACGTACTCATTTGCGCCCAAATGAGCTGCGGCGAGTCACACACGTCGACCACCGACATCTGCATGGGCGGAAAGCTCTCCAGAATGGCCTAGCCAGCACTTGGATCATCCTCTGTCCCAAAGGGGGCAGACAGCGTAATCCGCATAGGCGCTCGGAGGGAAGGTGTGCGGGGATCTGGGCGCGGCGGAGGAGACAGCCGCTCCACCACGTCTGAACCTCCCTGCGCCGCCGCCGCCTCCCTCTCTTGCTGCCGGCGTCGCCGCAACTTGCGGGCGACGTTCTTCGCCTTGCAAGTCACCGACAACGACACCGCGCTCCCACAGACGAGGCGGGCCGCGTCTCCGTCGCGATGGTGTGGCTCGGGCTGGACGACATCTCCGCGGTGTATCAGGACCGAAGGTGAGGATTGGGAGTAAGGGTGGAGGTCGGCGAGGGTCCGGACGTGGGAATGGTTTGAGGGCGACAGGAGGAGAAGGAAGGGTTTGGTGAATTTGATGCAATTTGGAGCGGGGTTGGGCTGTCGGGTCCGACGTGGCAGGCGTGCCCGGGCGCCCCCATATCTGCCCCATATTTGGGCTGGATATGGGGGGTGTCGATCAGCCCGAGCGTTTGAGAGGCCCGTCTGGGTCAAAAAAACGTGACCAGGAAGCGACCGGACAGCCTGCCGGGCGTTTGAGATGGGCTTGAGGGGTCCGGTTGTAGATGCTCTTAGAGCATCAACAACCAGACCCCCATACCCGCACCAAACGCCCGGGTGGGTTACCTAGTCAGTGCTAGGACGTTGTTTGACCACCCATCCGGGCTCCCATAGCTGGCCCAAATGTTCGAACTGAGCAACACTACTCATACTCGGCTCATATCTGAGTGGATATGAGGATACCCGGCTCATATCTGAGTGGACACAGAGAGACCGCTGGTTCGATGGGCGTCTCCTTCGTTCCATGACACGTGGCGCCGCTCCGACATGCTTTCCGAGGAAGAAAGGTCGCCTATTTAAGCTGGACGACAGCAACCGAATCCTATCCCGTCCCATTTCTTCCCCTTTCTCCTCTCCGCTGCCGCCCGCTTGCCATGCTGAGGCGCCGGATCACCACTTATGCCATGCTCACTCTGGAGTGGCGACTGCAGTTGCTGGAGGAGATCCGGGCCAGACCCGTTGCTCGTTTCGCTGCCGGCCTGCCTCCGGATTTGCCGGAGCCAAAGAAGGTTGAGGAGGAGCAGGCAGAGGAGGAGGAGGGGGAGCAGCAGCCATAGGAGGAGGTGGTGGAGGAGGGGAAGCATCCGCCAGAAGCGGAGCCCAAACCCATGGAGGAGGCGGAGCCGGCTGCAGGCTTCACCGTGAAGGACGCCATGGTGGAGTACGAGGTCGTGCAAGAGACGAAGATGGCGGAGCAGTCATCCATCTGCGAGTCCATCCGAATGAGGCCTATGTAGAGGCCAACTGACGCTTCATCTGGCAGAAAATGACGGAGATCGACGAGCTCTTCGCCTCTAATTCAAACGACAACGAGTCGGAGCTGCTGCAGTTGTTCGTCTACCCGAGCCGGGCATGAGGATCGATGATATCTCCGACGATAAGTAGTTTAAGATATGTATGTAGTACGTAGGTTTTCAATCTGCATGATTATAGATAGTTTAAAATATGTACGTAGTATGTAGGTTTTCAATTTACATGACTATAGGTAGTTTAAGATATGTACTCCTTCCGTTTTTTTAAGTCTGTATATAAAATTTGGTCAAAGTCAAATTTTATAAAGTTTAATCAACTTTATAGAAAAAAATATATCAACATCTATAATACTAAAATCTATATAGTATGAAAATTAATTTCATGATGCATCTAACAATATTGATTTCATACTATGAATCTTGATATATTTTTTCTATAAACTTAGTTCTTTTTTCGAGAGTACGCCAATGGCGCACCATATTTTTATGGAAGAGAGCAAACATAATTATAAGAGGCTAGGCATAGATGCGAACATCATGCTAGCAGAACCCACTCAACACCTAAAGGAGAAAAGATCTAACTTCTCACAAAACGGTGTATTCTTCCTACTCCGGCGTCATCCCATTCTCTAAGCTCGTCAAAGATTTGTCGCACCAATTGTGTTGGCCTCCTCTGTTGCTCCAGACGCCCAAAGACTCTGGCATTTCTTTGTTTCCATAGTGACCAAGCGACGAATATGATAATAGTGTCAAAACCTCTTCTATCCCTTGTCACAATTGCACTCCTCACTTGAAGCCACCATGCCTCAAGTGAGTCACCAGGTTGCGGTTGCCTCACGGTGACACTGATTTGTGTGAAGCATAGATGCCACACCTCCCGGGCGTAGGGGCAATGAAGAAGTATGTGATCGACCGTGTCTTCCTCTTGTAAGCATGTAAAGCAAGCAGCCGTACTATCCTGCAGGCCGTGCCTAGCTCTCCGATCCGACGTCCAAAGTCTATATTGCACCGCAAGCCATGCAAAGATTTTGCATTTGAGGATCGCCCCACTCCTCCAAATACACTCATACGTTGGAGAGGTCGCAAGCCCTAGGTGCAGAGCCCGATACACGGACCGAGCTGTGTACTGCCCCGAAGCGTCCCACGGCCAGGTAAACGTATCCGGAGCTTGAGGGTCATTATAAGCATCCCTAGTAGCCACTCTGAGATGCATGAGCTGTATAAGGGCCATGAAAGGTGGTTCTCCATTAATATCCATCTCCCACGTGCTATCCACCATGGCCTGACCGACTGTCCGCTTGTTTTGCACTCTGGTGGGAACCAAAGGCAAGATGGCCGGCGCAATGTCTTCAACCGCCATGCCGTTCATCCATCGATCCTTCCAAAATAGCACTTTGTTGCCGGCACCCACCGTGATTTGCACGAGTTGGTTGTAGAGCTGCCTCGCTTCTTCATCGACCAAGAACGGTATGCCTTGCCAGGGCCTTTTCAAGTCCGTTCGCCTCAACCATTCCCATCTCACCCGGAGAGCCATAGCTTGCAGCTTCAGATTCTTAACTCCGAGGCCTCCAAACCTTGTTGGGCGACATATGGTGTTCCACGCCACAAGGCATTGCCCGCAGTTAACCTTGTCCTTCCCAGCCCAAAAGAACGACCGCATCCAGGCGTTAATCTCATCAAACACCCAATCAGGAGCATTAAGCACCATTAGTTGATGGATGGGTCTCGCCGCCACCACTGATTTGATGAGGACAAGACGCCCTGGCTGTTGAATAAGACCTCGTTGCCAGGATGTGAAGAAACTCATCACTTGATCTACGAGAGGCTGCCAATCCGCTCTGGTCAGTTGATGGATCGCCAGGGGAATGCCCAAGTACTTGCAAGGGAACTGCCCAATATCACATTGCAGATGCGCGGCAACTCTGCGCTGGTCATCCTCCGTGCCCCGAATCAAAATTGCCTTAGATTTCCTATAGTTCACCTCCAAACCTGATGCATGTCCAAAGCTTGCTAGTGCCTGTTTGACAAAGATCAAGTCCATCTCCGTTGGCTTGATGAACAGCGCAACGTCATCCGCGTAGATTGATAACCTTTGAGTCGGGGAGATCCCAGTGAGGTTGCTGACCACGCCTTCGTCGGCGCCTTTGCTGAATATCACCGTTAGGGCTTCCATCGCGATGACAAACAGTAGTGGTGAAACTGGGTCCCCTTGGTGAAGCCCGCAAGCGTGAACAAAGCTCTGTCCCGGACATCCGTTCACCACCACCTTAGTGCTAGCTGTCTGAAGCAGAATGGCCACCCACCTGATCCACGCCTCCCCAAACCCTTTCTTCCTCAATACTTGGAACAAAAACGGCCAGGATAAGGAGTCGAACTCCCGCGTAATATCGAGCTTTAGGAACACTCCGGGCGTTTTTCTTGCGTGAAGTTTCCTTGCAATCTGTCTGACCAGTAGATAGTTGTCGTGTAAGCATCTTCCGGCGATGAAAGCTGACTGATTTGCCTGGACAATTTCCTTCATACGTCTCCTCGCCCTGAGAGCCAGCGCTTTGGCGAAGAGTTTCGCAAAGCTATGCGTTAGGCTAATCGGGCGAAAATCTCCCACTGAATCAGCATCTGTGCGCTTAGGAATGAGAGTGATCAGCGCTTTGTTTAACTTGCCAAATCCGCGGCTGTCTCCAACATAAAGCTTCATAATAGCAGCCATAATGTCATGCTTGATAATAGGCCATGCCTTCTGGTAGAACATGCCAATAAATCCGTCCGGCCCCGGCGCGCGATCAGCAGGAAGGTCTTTAATTACATTCCAAATCTCCTCCTTCGTAAATATGGCGTCTAGTTCATGGAGGTCCACAGCTTCCATCTCAAGGTAATCAAGGTCAAGGGTGAAATCCCTGGCTTGGTACTTTCCCATTCTATTCCTGAATTCAGAGGTGAACACCTCTTCCTTTTGGTGCTACTCAGTGATAATATTATCACCCTCCTTGACATGCGCAATGTAGTTCTTGGTGCGCCTACCGTTAGCCACCGCCTGGAAGAGTCTGGTGTTGGCATCGCCAGCACCCAGCCATCTAATCCTCGAGCGTTGCCTGGCAATCGTCCTCTCAAGCGATGCCAGCCCAAGCACAGTCATCTTCAAGGTTCTCCGTAACCATAGCTCTTCCGCGGTGAGGGTGCCTTGAAGGAAATATGCCCTAGAGGCAATAATAAAGTTATTATTTATTTCCTTATAATCATGATAAAGGTTTATTATTCATGCTAGAATTGTATTAACCGGAAACATAATACATGTGTGAATACATAGACAAACAAAGTGTCACTAGTATGCCTCTACTTGACTAGCTCGTTAATCAAAGATGGTTATGTTTCCTAACCATGAACAATGAGTTGTTATTTGATTAACGAGGTCACATCATTAGTTGAATGATCTGATTGACATGACCCATTCCATTAGCTTAGCACCCGATCGTTTAGTATGTTGCTATTGCTTTCTTCATGACTTATACATGTTCCTATAACTATGAGATTGTGCAACTCCCATTTGCCGGAGGAACACTTTGGGTGCTACCAAACGTCACAACGTAACTGGGTGATTATAAAGGAGCATTACAGGTGTCTCCAAAGGTAGATGTTGGGTTTGCGTATTTCGAGATTAGGATTTGTCACTCCGATTGTCGGAGAGGTATCTCTGGGCCCTCTCGGTAATGCACATCACTTAAGCCTTGCAAGCATTGCAACTAAATGAGTTAGTTGCGGGATGATGTATTACAGAACGAGTAAAGAGACTTGCCGGTAACGAGATTGAGCTAGGTATTGGAATACCGACGATCGAATCTCGGGCAAGTAACATACCGATGACAAAGGGAACAACGTATGTTGTTATGCGGTCTGACCGATAAAGATCTTCGTAGAATATGTAGGAGCCAATATGGGCATCCAGGTCCCGCTATTGGTTATTGACCGGAGACGTGTCTCGGTCATGTCTACATTGTTCTCGAACCCGTAGGGTCCGCACGCTTAAGGTTACGATGACAGTTATATTATGAGTTTATGCATTTTGATGTACCGAAGGTTGTTCGGAGTCCCGGATGTGATCACGGACATGACGAGGAGTCTCGAAATGGTCGAGACGTAAAGATTGATATATTGGAAGCCTATGTTTGGATATCGGAAGTGTTCCGGGTGAAATCGGGATTTTACCGGAGTACCGGGAAGGTTACAGGAACCCCCCGGGAGCTAAATGGGCCATGATGGGCCTTAGTGGAAAAGAGAAGAGGCAGCCCTACATGGGCTGTGCGCCTCCCCCTTCCCCTAGTACTATTAGGACTAGGAGAGGTGGCCGGCCCCCTCTCTCTCTTTTCCCCCTCCGCGAATCCTATTCCAACTAGGATTGGGGGGGGGGAATCCTACTCCCAGAGGGAGTACGACTCTCCTGGCGCGCCACACCTTGGCCGGCCAGCCTCCCCCCTCTAGTCCTTTATATACTGAGGCAGAGGCACCCTAGAACACACAAGTTGATCCACGTGATCTATTCCTTAGCCGTGCGCGGTGCCCCCTGCCACCATAGTCCTCGATAATACTGTAGCGGAGTTTAGGCGAAGCCCTGCTACTGTAGTGCATCAAGATCGTCACCACGCCGTCGTGCTGACGGAACTCTTCCCCGACACTTTGCTGGATCGGAGTTCGGGGATCATCATTGAGCTGAACGTGTGCTCGAACTCGGAGGTGCGGTAGTTTCGGTGCTTGATTGGTTGGATCGTGAAGACGTACGACTACTTCCTCTACGTTGTGTCAATGCTTCCGCAGTCGGTCTGCGTGGGTACGTAGACAACACTCTCCCCTCTCGTTGCTATGCATCACATGATCTTGCGTGTGCGTAGGAATTTTTTTGAAATTACTACGTTCCCCAACAGTGGTATCAGAGCCTAGGTTATTTATGTTGATGTTATATGCACGAGTAGAACACAAGTGAGTTGTGGGCGATATAAGTCATACTGCCTACCAGCATGTCATACTTTGGTTCAGCGGCATTGTTGGACGAGACGACCCGGACCAACATTACGTGTACGCTTACGCGAGACCGGTTCCCCCGACGTGCTTTGCACATAGGTGGCTTGCGGGCGACTGTCTCTCCAACTTTAGTTGAACCAAGTGTGGCTACGCCCGGTCCTTGCGAAGGTTAAAACGGAGTCTATTTGACAAACTATCGTTGTGGTTTTGACGCGTAGGTGAGATTGGTTCTTGCTTAAGCCCGTAGCAGCCACGTAAAACTTGCAACAACAAAGTAGAGGACGTCTAACTTGTTTTTGTAGGGCATGTTGTGATGTGATATGGTCAAGACATGATGCTGAATTTTATTGTATGAGATGATCATGTTTTGTAACCGAGTTATCAGCAACTGGCAGGAGCCTTATGGTTGTCGTTTTATTGTATGCAATGCAATCGCGATGTAATGCTTTACTTTTATCACTAAGCGGTAGCGATAGTCGTGGAAGCACAAGCTTGGCGAGATGACAACAATGCTACGATGGAGATCAAGGTGTCACGCCGGTGACGATGGTGATCATGACGGTGCTTCGGAGATGGAGATCACAAGCACAAGATGATGATGGCCATATCATATCACTTATATTGATTGCATGTGATGTTTATCCTTTTATGCATCTTATCTTGCTTTGATTGATGGTAGCATTATAAGATGATCTCTCACTAAATTATCAAGAAGTGTTCTCCCTGAGTATGCACCGTTGCGAAAGTTCTTCGTGCTGAGACACCACGTGATGATCGGGTGTGATAGGTTCTACGTTCAAATACAACGGGTGCAAAACAGTTGCACACGCAGAATACTTAGGTTATACTTGACGAGCCAAGCATATACAGATATGGCCTCGGAACACGGAGACCGAAAGGTCGAGCGTGAATCATATAGTAGATATGATCAACATAGTGATGTTCACCAATGAAACTACTCCATCTCACGTGATGATCGGACATGGTTTAGTTGATTTGGATCACGTGATCACTTAGAGGATTAGAGGGATGTCTATCTAAGTGGGAGTTCTTAAGTAATATGATTAAATTGAACTTAAATTTATCATGAACTTAGTCCTGGTAGTATTTTGCAAATCATGTTGTAGATCAATAGCTCGCGTTGTTGCTTCCCTGTGTTTATTTTGATATGTTCCTAGAGAAAATTGTGTTGAAAGATGTTAGTAGCAAAGATGCGGATTGGATCCGAGATCTGAGGTTTATCCTCATTGTTGCATAGAAGAATTATGTCCTTGATGCACCGCTAGGTGACGGACCTATTGCAGGAGCAGATGCAGACGTTATGAACGTTTGGCTAGCTAAATATGATGACTACTTGATAGTTTAGTGCACCATGCTTAACGGCTTAGAATCGGGACTTCAAAGACGTTTTGAACGTCATGGACCATATGAGATGTTCCAGGAATTGAAGTTAATATTTCAAGCAAATACCCGAGTTGAGAGATATGAAGTCTCCAACAAGTTCTATAGCTAAAAGATGGAGGAGAATCGCTCAACTAGTGAGCATGTGCTCAAATTGTCTGGGTACTACAATCGCTTGAATCAAGTGGGAGTTAATCTTCCAGATAAGATAGTGATTGACAGAATTCTCTAGTCACCATCACCAAGTTAGTAGAACTTCGTGATGAACTATAGTATGCAAGGGATGACGAAAACGAATCTCGAGTTTTTCATGATGATGAAATCGATGAAGGTAGAAATCGAGAAAAACATCAAGTGTTGAT
The DNA here is from genome assembly GCF_003073215.2 of Triticum urartu. Lineage (NCBI taxonomy): Eukaryota > Viridiplantae > Streptophyta > Magnoliopsida > Poales > Poaceae > Triticum > Triticum urartu. The sequence goes on along the minus strand of NC_053027.1, from coordinate 183,146,768 downwards.
CGTAGACAAAACCACTAGTTTCAAGAAAAGGGCAAAGGGAAGAAGGGGAACTTCAAGAAGAACGGCAAGCAAGTTGCTGCTCAAGTGAAGAAGCCCAAGTCTGGTCCTAAGCCTGAGACTAAGTGCTTCTACTGCAAAGGGACTGGTCACTGGAAGCGGAACTGCCCCAAGTATTTGGCGGATAAGAAGGATGGCAAAGTGAACAAAAGTATATTTGATATACATGTTATTGATGTGTACTTTACTAGTGTTTATAGCAACCCCTCAGTATTTGATACTAGTTCAGTTGCTAAGATTAGTAACTCGAAACGGGAGTTGCAGAATAAACAGAGACTAGTTAAGGGTGAAGTGACGATGTGTGTTGGAAGTAGTTCCAAGATTGATATGATCATCATCGCACACTCCCCTATACTTTCGGGATTAGTGTTGAACCTAAATAAGTGTTATTTGGTTTTTGCGTTGAGCATGAATATGATTTGATCATGTTTATTGCAATACGGTTATTCATGTAAGTAAGAGAATAAATTGTTGTTCTGTTTACATGAATAAAACCTTATATGGTTTCACACCCAATGAAAATAGTTCGTTGGATCTCGATCGTAGTGATACACATAATCATAATATTGAAACCAAAAGATGCGAAGTTAATAATGATAGTGCAACTTATTTGTGGCACTGTCGTTTAGGTCATATTGGTGTAAAGCGCATGAAGAAACTCCATGCTGATGGGATTTTGGAATCACTTGATGATTGCGAACCATGCCTCATGGGCAAGATGACTAAGACTCCGTTCTCCGGAGCGAGCAACTGACTTATTGGAAATAATACATACTGATGTATGCGGTCCGATGAGTGTTAAGGCTCACGACAAGTATCGTTATTTTCTAAACTTCACAGATGATTTGAGCAGATATGAGTATATCTATTTGATGAAACATAAGTCTGAAACATTTGAAAAGTTCAAAGAATTTCAGAGTGAAGTGAAAAATCATCGTAAAAAGGAAAATAAAGTTTCTACGATCTGATCGTAGAGAAGAGTATTTGAGTTACGAGTTTGGCCTTCAATTAAAACAATGTGAAATAGTTTCACTACTCACGCCACCTGGACCACCATAGTGTAATGGTGTGTCCGAATGTCATAACCGTACTTTATTGGATATAGTGCGATCTATGATGTCTCTTACCTATCTACCACTATCGTTTTGGGGTTATGCATTAGAGACAGCTGCATTCACGTTAAATAGGGCACCATCTAAGTCCGTTGAGACGACACAATCTGAATTGTGGTTTGGCAAGAAACCAAAGTTGTCGTTTCTTAAAGTTTGGGGTTGTGATGCTTATATGAAAAAGTTTCATCCTAATAAGCTCAAACCCAAATCGGAGAAATATGTCTTCATAGGATACCCAAAGGAGACTGTTGGGTACACCTTCTATCACAAATCCGAAGGCAAGACTTTTGTTGCTAAATTCGGAGTTTTTCTAGAGAAGGAGTTTCTCTCGAAAGAAGTGAGTGGGAGGAAAGTAGAACTTGATGAGGTAACTGTACCTGCTCCCTTATTGGAAAGTAGTTCATCACAGAAATCTGTTCCTGTGACTACTACACCAATTAGTGAGGAAGCTAATGATGATGATCATGTAACTTCAGATCAAGTTACTACCAAATCTCGTAGGTAAACCAGAGTGAGATCCGCACCAGAGTGGTATGGTAATCCTGTTCTGGAAGTCATGTTACTAGACCATGACGAACTTGCGAACTATGAGGAAGCGATGATGAGCCCAGATTCCGCGAAATGGTTTGAGGCCATGAAATCTGAGATATGATCCATGTATGAGAACAAAGTATGGACTTTGGTTGACTTGCTCGATGATCGGCAAGCCATAGATAATAAATGGATCTTCAAGAGGAAGACGGACGCTGATAGTAGTGTTACTATCTACAAAGATAGAATTGTCTCAAAAGGTTTTCGACAAGTTCAAAGTGTTGACTATGATGAGATTTTCTCACTCGTATCTATGCTTAAGTCTATCCGAATCATGTTAGAAATTGCCGCATTTTATGAAATCTGGCAAATGGATAAATAAAACTGCATTCCTTAATGGATTTACTAAAAAAGAGTTGTATACGATGCAACTAGAAGGTTTTGTCGATCCTAAAGGTGTTAACTAAATATGCAAGCTCCAGCGATCCATCTATGGACTGGTGCAAGAATCTCGGAGTTGGAATATACGCTTTGATAAGTTGATCAAAGCATATAGTTTTATACAGACTTGCGGTGAAGCCTGTATTTACAAGAAAGTGAGTGGGAGCACTACAACATTTCTGATAAGTATATGTGAATGACATATTGTTGATCAGAAATAATGTAGAATTATTCTGCAAAGCATAAAGGAGTGTTTGAAAGGAATTTTTCAAAGAAAGACCTCGGTAAAGCTGCTTACATATTGAGCATCAAGATCTATAGAGATAGATTAAGACGCTTGATAAGTTTTTTCAATGAGTACATACCTTGACAAGATTTTGAAGTAGTTCAAAATGGAACAGTCAAAGAAAAAGTTTCTTGCCTGTGTTACAAGGTGTGAAATTGAGTAAAGACTCAAAGCCCGACCACGGCAGAAGATAGAAAGAGAATGAATGTCATTCCCTATGCCTTGGTCATAGGTTCTATAAAGTATGCCATGCTGTGTACCAGATCTATTGTATACCCTACCACTTTGTTAAGCAAGGGAGTACAATAGTGATCTAAGAGTAGATCACTGGACAGCGGTCAAAATTATCCTTAGTGGAATAAGGAAATATTTCTCAATTATGGAGGTGACAAAAAAAAGGTTCGTCGTAAAAAGTTACGTCAATGCAAGTTTTGACACAGATCTAGATGACTCTAAGTCTCGATCTAGATACATATTGAAAGTGGGAGCAATAAGCTAGAGTAGCTCCGTGCAGAGCATTGTTGACATAGAAATTCGCAAAATACTTACGGATCTGAATGTGACAGACCTGTTGACTAAAATTATCTCACAAGCAAAACATGATCACACCTTAGTACTCTTTGGGTGTTAATCACATAGCGATGTGAACTATATTACTGACTCTAGTAAACCCTTTGGGTGTTGATCACATATCGATGTGAACTATGGGTGTTAATCACATGGTGATGTGAACTATTGCTATTAAATCACATGGCGATGTGAACTAGATTATTGACTCTAGTGCAAGTGGGAGACTGAAGGAAATATGCCCTAGAGGCAATAATAAAGTTATTATTTATTTCCTTATAATCATGATAAAGGTTTATTATTCATGCTAGAATTGTATTAACCGGAAACATAATACATGTGTGAATACATAGACAAACAAAGTGTCACTAGTATGCCTCTACTTGACTAGCTCGTTAATCAAAGATGGTTATGTTTCCTAACCATGAACAATGAGTTGTTATTTGATTAACGAGGTCACATCATTAGTTGAATGATCTGATTGACATGACCCATTCCATTAGCTTAGCACCCGATCGTTTAGTATGTTGCTATTGCTTTCTTCATGACTTATACATGTTCCTATAACTATGAGATTGTGCAACTCCCATTTGCCGGAGGAACACTTTGGGTGCTACCAAACGTCACAATGTAACTGGGTGATTATAAAGGAGCATTACAGGTGTCTCCAAAGGTAGATGTTGGGTTTGCGTATTTCGAGATTAGGATTTGTCACTCCGATTGTCGGAGAGGTATCTCTGGGCCCTCTCGGTAATGCACATCACATAGCCTTGCAAGCATTGCAACTAATGAGTTAGTTGCGGGATGATGTATTACAGAAACGAGTAAAGAGACTTGCCGGTAACGAGATTGAACTAGGTATTGAGATACCGACGATCGAATCTCGGGCAAGTAACATACCGATGACAAAGGGAACAACGTATGTTGTTATGCGGTCTGACCGATAAAGATCTTCGTAGAATATGTAGGAGCCAATATGGGCATCCAGGTCCCGCTATTGGTTATTGACGGAGACGTGTCTCGGTCATGTCTACATTGTTCTCGAACCCGTAGGGTCCGCACGCTTAAGGTTACGATGAAAAGTTATATTATGAGTTTATGCATTTTGATGTACCGAAGGTTGTTCGGAGTCCCGGATGTGATCACGGACATGACGAGGAGTCTCGAAATGGTCGAGACGTAAAGATTGATATATTGGAAGCCTATGTTTGGATATCGGAAGTGTTTCGGGTGAAATCGGGATTTTACCGGAGTACCGGGAAGGTTACCGGAACCCCCCGGGAGCTAAATGGGCCATGATGGGCCTTAGTGGAAAAGAGAAGAGGCAGCCCTACATGGGCTGTGCGCCTCCCCCTTCCCCTAGTCCTATTAGGACTAGGAGAGGTGGCCGGCCCCCTCTCTCTCTTTTCCCCCTCCGCGAATCCTATTCCAACTAGGATTGGGGGGGGGGATCCTACTCCTAGAGGGAGTAGGACTGTCCTGGCGCGCCACACCTTGGCCGGCCAGCCTCCCCCCTCTAGTCCTTTATATACTGAGGCAGAGGCACCCTAGAACACACAAGTTGATCCACGTGATCTATTCCTTAGCCGTGCGCGGTGCCCCCTGCCACCATAGTCCTCGATAATACTGTAGCGGAGTTTAGGCGAAGCCCTGCTGCTGTAGTGCATCAAGATCGTTACCACGCCGTCGTGCTGACGGAACTCTTCCCCGACACTTTGCTGGATCGGAGTCCGGGGATCGTCATCGAGCTGAACGTGTGCTCGAACTCGGAGGTGCCGTAGTTTCGGTGCTTGATCAGTTGGATCGTGAAGTGAAAGCTCAAGCGCTCCCTAGGTGGTTTTGATAATTGATGACAACATATCTCTTGTTGGACTAACACTTCTATCTAGCATGTTTCAGATAAGTTCAACAATGGAGTGGCATGGACTAAAGGTTGTGGGAACTCCTTCAAGATGCTAAGGACAAAGGATTGGCTAAAGCTTCAAGCTCAAGACTCTTCATTTTACATTTTAGTGATCCAAGATCACATTGAGTCCATAGGAAAAGCCAATACTATCAAGGAGGGATGAGGTGTTGCTTAATGAGCCTCTTGCTTCATGTGCTTAATGATATGCTCCAAAATCCTCAGCTACTTTCCCACTTCCACATATGACCTAAACCCTAATCCAAACTCGGTCCTACCGATTTTTCCTATCCGGCGCCACCGAGTTTCACTTGTCATAAGCCACTGCCAAACCCTAATCATTTCGGTCTCACCGATGGGATCTCGGTCTCACCGAGATGGGCTTGCAAACTCTCTGTTACCCATTGCAATATTCTCGGTCCCACCAAGATATGCAATCGATTCCACCGAGTTTGCTTGGCCAAATCTCAGTTTCACTTATTACCCAAATCGGTCCCACCGAGTTTGAGTAATCGGTCAAACCGAGTTCTGGATTTACCCTAACCCTAGCACATCGGTCCCACCGAGTTGATCCAGTCGGTCCCACCGAAATCACTAATGGTCACTAGGTTTACATTTTCGATCCGACCGAGTTTATTGATTCGGTCCCACCGAGATTGGAAAACTGTGTGTAACGGTTGGATTTTGTGTGGAGGCTATATATACCCCTCCACCTCCTCCTCATTCAAAAGGAGAGCCATCAGAACATACACACCATTCCAACTCATATGTTCTGAGAGAGAACCACCTACTCATGTGTTGAGACCAAGATATTCCATTCCTACCATATGAATCTTGATCTCTAGCCTTTCCCAAATTGCTTTCCACTCAAATCTTCTTTCCACCAAATCCAAATCCTATGGGAGAGAGTTGAGTGTTGGGGAGACTATCATTTGAAGCACAAGAGCAAGGAGTTCATTACCTACACACCATTTGTTAGTTCTTGGAGAGTGGTGTCTCCTAGATTGGTTAGGTGTCACTTGGGAGCCTCCGACAAGATTGTGGAGTTGAACCAAGGAGTTTGTAAGGGCAAGGAGATCGCCTACTTCGTGAAGATCTACCGCTAGTGAGGCAAGTCCTGTGTGGGCGATGGCCATGGTGGGATAGACAAGGTTGCTTCTTCGTGGACCCTTTGTGGGTGGTTGCTTCTTCGTGGACCCTTCGTGGGTGGAGCCCTGTGTGGACTCGCGCAACCGTTACCCTTGGGTGGAGCCCTGTGTGGACTCGCGCAACCGTTACCCTTCGTGGGTTGAAGTCTCCATCAACGTGGATGTAGGATAGCACCACCTATCCGAACCACGGGAAAAACATCCATGTCTCCAATTGCGTTTGATCTCTCCAAACCCTTCCCTTTACATTCTTGCAAGTTGCATGCTTTACATTCCGCTGCTCATATACTCTTTCCATGCTTGCTTGATATGTATTGTGTGTGTTGAAATTGTGCCTAAACTCCACTTAAACCGAAAAAGCTTAAAAATTGCAACTTTAGCACTAAGTGTCTAATCACCCCCCTCTAGACACATCTGCTTCTAGATCCTACAAGTGGTATCAGAGCGTTGGTCTCCATTGCCTTGGTTTAATCACCATTGGAGGAAGATGGATGTGTCTACTCTAGGGAGTCTTAGACATAGAGTGCCTATTCTTGATGGAGAGTACTTTCATGAGTGGAAAAATGAGATGCTTGTAATCTTCAATCAATATCATTTGAACAAGTACATTGCTAGTCCTTGTGCACCCCATATTGATCCCTTGCATCCTACCCTAGATGAAGATATTGACATGATTCGCAATCTTAGAACTATTGAGCTCATCATTAGAGGATTGCCCAAAAATTTGATTGCTAGTTTGCCTACTCAAAATTGCGCCTATACTATATGGAAATTTCTTGAGGAACGGTTTCCCAATCACTCCTTGAAAACCTTGGATGAAATTCTCCATAAATCTATTGCCTTGAGTAAGATGAACTCTAGTGATCCTAGTTTTGGTAAATGTCGAACTTGCCAATCTTAAGCATGCTAAAGGAGATGTTGGAATCATTAATGATATCATATTCAAAGCTATAAGAATTCATAAAAGTAACCACTTTGATCATTTATCTAATGAATTACCCTCTCTAGGAAATGATGAGTCACAAGATCATGATGAACATGAATATTATGATGATGATGATGATGATGATAGTGACTTCGATCTTGATGATGCAATGAGACATTTTGGTCTTATGGCAAATCTTCGGGGATATGAATCAGGAGGAAAGGAATGGGTTCTTGATATTGGATGTACTGATCATATGACCGGAGATGAAGAGATGTTTCGTGAGCTTGCTGAAAACAACAGCCCTCGAAAATATGTCACCTTTGGTGATAATTCAAAGGGTAAAGTGGTTGGCCTCGGTAAGGTGGCCATCTCACATGATAGTTCCATTCAAAATATCATGCTCGTTGAATCTCTTGGCTACAACTTACTTTCAGTATCTAGACTTGCTGATTTCGGTTTGAATGTCCTATTTACTGAGGTAGATTGTCAAGTATTTCGTCGAGACAATCATAAAATGGTCTTTACGGGTATGCGTAGAGGAGATCTTTACATTGTCGATTTCTCTAAAAAGGCACAACCTAAAACTTGCTTGGTTGCTAAATCCTCAAAAGGTTGGTTGTGGCATAGACGACTAGGTCACGTTGGCATGAGAAACCTTGACAAGCTTATTAAAGGAAATCATATCCTTGGAGTTAATGATGTCATATTTGATAAGGATAGACTTTGCAGTGCTTGTCAAGCAGGTAAACAGGTTGGAGGAAGACATCCCGTGAAGAACATCATGACCACGAGGAGGCCACTAGAGCTACTTCACATGGATCTTTTTGGACCCAACGCCTACAAGAGTCTCGGTGGAAATTCTTTTGGTCTAGTTATAGTTGATGATTTTTCAAGATTTACGTGGGTGTTCTTTCTTAATGACAAATCGCAGGTCCAGAAGATCTTCAGAAACTTCGCTAGGAAGGCCCAAAATCAGTTTGATGTGAAGATCAAGAAGGTTCGGAGTGACAACGGAACGGAGTTCAAGAACGCAAATGTGGACACCTTTCTTGACAAAGAAGGGATTTCACATGAGTTCTCGGCTACGTACACACCTCAACAAAATGGAGTTGTTGAGAGGAAGAACCGGACGCTCATCGAAATGGCAAGAACGATGCTTTATGAATACAAGACGCCAAAGCACTTTTGGGCAGAAGCGGTTGAGACAGCTTGTCACGCAACAAATCGCTTATATCTTCACAAGCTACTCGGCAAGACGGCATACGAGCTCCTCACCGGTAACAAGCCTCAAGTTGGATACTTTCGAGTATTTGGCTCAAAGTGCTACATTCTTGATAAGCATCGTCGTTCAAAGTTTGCTCCTAAATCTCATGAAGGTTTTCTACTTGGTTATGGCTCAAACTCTCACACTTACCGTGTCTACAACAATTTCACCCGAAAAGTTGAAGAGACAGTAGATGTGAAGTTTGATGAATCTAATGGCTCGCAAGTAGAGCAATTGCCTATTGATGTAGGAGACAAAGACCCTTCAGAAGCAATTCAGGACTTGTCCATTGGCAAAATTCGTCCAACGGAGGTGAAGCAGAGTACTTCATCCGTCCAAGTGGAAGCTTCTACTTCACGACAAGGTGAACCAAGAATCGACACGGAAGCATCCACAAGTGGGACACATCAAGATGAAGAAAACGAGGAAATACGTCAAGACGAACATCAACAACCTCCTTCTCCACCATGACAAGAGAACGACGACGTCAACAATGAAGAAGGCCAAGAAGAAGAACAAGATGAAGAAGATGTTCAACGAAGACCCAAGCAAAAGCTCTCACGAGTTCGAGCAAGAATTGCCAAAGATCATCCCGTCGAGCAAATCCTCAATGATATACAAACCGGGAGAATCACTCGCTCAAAAAATCGTTTAGCTAACTTTTGTGAAAACTATTCATTCATCTCTAGCATTGAACCAATGAAGGTTGAAGAAGCATTGGAAGATCTGGATTGGATAAACGCTATGCATGAAGAGCTACATAATTTTGAGAGAAACCAAGTTTGGACATTGGTTGAGAAGCCCGACAACAACCACAACATCATTGGTACCAAATGGGTGTTTCGCAACAAGCAAGATGAAGATGGACAAGTGGTTCGCAACAAAGCACGTCTCGTCGCCCAAGGGTACACACAAGTCGAAGGTATGGACTATGGTGAGACGTATGCTCCCGTTGCTAGACTTGAGTCCATTCGCATCTTACTTGCCTATGCTAATCACCATAATATCACCTTGTACCAAATGTACATTAAAAGTGCTTTTCTAAACGGTGAAATAGAGGAGGAAGTTTATGTCAAACAACCTCCCGGCTTTGTCAATCCTAAGAAACCAAATCATGTTTACAAACTTCACAAAGCTCTTTATGGTCTTAAACAAGCTCCTAGAGCATGGTATAAATGCTTGACCAAGTTCCTTACTACAAGTGGTTTTGAAATTGGTAAAATTGATTCTACTCTTTTTACTAAAAGGGTTAATGGAGAACTATTTGTATGCCAAATTTATGTTGATGATATCATATTTGGTTCAACTAACCCTCTCTTTAGTGAAAAGTTTGGAAAGCCAATGTCAGAGAAGTTTGAGATGTCTATGATGAGTGAACTCAAATTCTTTCTCGGGTTGCAAATCAAGCAAACTAAGGAAGGTACATTTGGCTCTCAAACAAAGTACAGCAAGGACTTATTCAAGAAGTTCAATATGCAAGAATGCAAAGGTATGTCTACACCCATGCCTACTAGTGGACATAATGATTTGACCAAAGATGGTGAACCTATTGATCAAAAGGTTTATCGCTCTATGATTGGTTCATTGTTATACCTATGTGCTTCACGTCCCGATATTATGCTAAGTGTGTGCATGTGTGCACGATATCAAGCTGATCCTAAAGATTGTCATCTTAAGGCTGTGAAAAGGATAGTGAGATATTTAATCCATACACCAAATTTTGGAATTTGGTATCCTAAGAGGTCTTCTTTTGATCTTGTTGGCTATTCCGACTCGGATTATGCCGGAGACAAGGTTGATAGAAAGTCCACTTCGGGCACTTGTCAATTTCTTGGTAGATCTCTTGTGTCTTGGTCTTCCAAGAAACAAAACTCGATATCCTTATCCACCGCCGAAGCGGAATACATTGCCGCTGGTTCATGTTGCGCTCAATTACTTTGGATGACCCAAACTCTTAAAGATTATGGGATTTATGTGAAACATGTTCCACTGCTTTGTGACAATGAAAGTGCTATCAAAATTGGTCATAATCCTGTACAACATTCTCGAACTAAGCATATTGAAGTTCGTCATCATTTCATTTGAGATCATGTTGCTAAGGGTGACATCGATCTTAAGCATGTTCACACCGACAAGCAATTAGCGGATATATTCACTAAACCACTTGATGAGAAAGTGTTCTGCCGGTTGAGAGGAGAATTGAACATCATTGATGCTTCGAACTTGGAGTAGAAACTCCATTGGATACATGCAAGACATGAGCTTATGACTAATCCATGATATATCTCTTATGATAACTATCTTATGTCTTGGATATATTTGCACCTTGCATGTTGTCTAACCCATGTAGGTGCTTGGTTGAGTCTAATTCCATGAGATTGCGACTCACTCATATCTTGAGCAATCTCTACATCACCAAGACTCTACACAATAGTGGTTGAAGACAAGGAAGCACAAAACCATGAAACATATCCTTTGACAAACTCTATGATTAAGCTTCATGATTGTCATTTTTGGATACACAAGTGCTCTTCCTTGCAAGAACTAACCCATGTAGGTAGATGAACTCAAACTCCAAGTGGTGCTCCCAACTCTTGATGAACTACATCAACCTTGAGCACCCACACAAGTTCAACTACATGATCAAGAACCACATCACCACCCAAGGTATGTTATTCCATCTTAGAGAAGCTTTACTCCAAGATATGAGTCAAAGCAACTCAACAAGATGTGAATACATCAAGATGCTTAAACGAAAAATGGTAACCCCATTTTGAGCTTAAACGATGAGTATGACCTATGATCAAGTGTCCTCACTTGACTCCTAAGTCAATATACTCTAACATAGGTGACTATGTCACCGCCCAATTCTAGATGAAGTTCTCTTGTGTTCTTTTCCGAGTTATTGCATTTGTCCCTTGCATATTTGTTTCCTTCTCTTCTAAACAAAAAAAACTTCATCTAAAAACTTTCACTCTTTTCTTTTTGGTTTTTGTTCTGCATATTTCTGCATCAGATTCCTTCCAAATCTTTCAGCTAATTCATTGCAAATCTTTGTGAGATCTTACTCGACTAGTGAGCTGAGGTGACAAGTGTTTTTCTCTGTGATGAACTCGGTTTCACCGAATTGCCATTTTCGGTCGAACCGAATCCCTTCGGTACTACCGAAACATGCCACTCGGTGCCACCGATTTCGCAACAGGAAAAACAGTTTGCCACATATTCTATATTTCTTCTGATCCATCTCCACTCAATGAATCTTGTCCTCTACAAGCATCACAGTTTTATTCACTGCTTTATGCTAAATCTCAAGGACCAAACCTATTCGACGGATTCCAGGAAAAACCTTCTTGGAAATTGATGTCAAAGGGGGAGAGAGAGATCACATCAAAGCTTATCATCAGAGAGAGAGAGAGATCACATCAAAAGCTTATCACCTAAGGGGGAGAGAATACTCAAGGATCCCATATATTAAGGGGGAGAAAGAAATCTCCAAGGGGGAGAGAATACTCAAGGATCCCAGATGCTTGATGTTCAAGAGGAGAGATGCCACATGTCTTTTTGGGGGAAAGACATGTTCATATGAACTCATTTGAATTTAGTTCTTTTCATATCCTTCAGCTCTGATTTTCTGTTTCCTATCTTCTCCCAATATCCCATGAAAGATTCAGGGGGAGCAAGACACCTAAGGGAAAGAAATTAGTCAAATTCATTGCATATCTTTATTCTTGGGGACATGTTGAATTCTATATGGTACCTTGTACTCACTCTCTACATGTCATCCCAATCTTGGTATTCTTGTGGTTTCTTTTGTTTGCTCTGGCTAGTGGATGTACCTGTATTATCTAACTTTGTTTGTGCGGGTTCATTCCATCCTAAGCCAACTCAAGACCACAAGGTAAGTATATGCATCAAAATCATGAGTATGAGGAGTTCTTGCTTCTGTACATACTGTTTGCAAGAAGGACTCATGAGCATGAAGGTATTTTTCCTTGATAATCTTTTGCTCTGATGCATATGGCCAAGATACATGTAACACATTGCCTACTCCGTCATGGTTATGCTCTCACATGCCTCTATATTTCACATTTACATGAGTGCATACATGTAGGGGGAGCCTATGCTTGTTACATGTCCTTCCAAAGCTTTACTTGCTGTTCTTTATATCTTTATCTAAAGCTTTGATGTATGTTGCCATCAATTACCAAAAAGGGGGAGATTGAAAGCTCAAGCGCTCCCTAGGTGGTTTTGATAATTGATGACAACATATCTCTTGTTGGACTAACACTTCTATCTAGCATGTTTCAGATAAGTTCAACAATGGAGTGGCATGGACTAAAGGTTGTGGGAACTCCTTCAAGATGCTAAGGACAAAGGATTGGCTAAAGCTTCAAGCTCAAGACTCTTCATTTTACATTTTAGTGATCCAAGATCACATTGAGTCCATAGGAAAAGCCAATACTATCAAGGAGGGATGAGGTGTTTCTTAATGAGCCTCTTGCTTCATGTGCTTAATGATATGCTCCAAAATCCTCAGCTACTTTCCCACTTCCACATATGACCTAAACCCTAAGCCAAACTCAGTCCTACCGATTTTTCCTATCCGGCGCCACCGAGTTTCACTTGTCATAAGCCACTGCCAAACCCTAATTATTTCGGTCTCACCGATGGGATCTCGGTCTCACCGAGATGGGCTTGCAAACTCTCTGTTACCTATTGCAATATTCTCGGTCCCACCGAGATATGCAATCGATTCCACCGAGTTTGCTTGGCCAAATCTCAGTTTCACTTATTACCCAAATCGGTCCCACCGAGTTTGAGTAATCGGTCAAACCGAGTTCTGGATTTACCCTAACCCTAGCACATCGGTCCCACCGAGTTGATCCAGTCGGTCCCACCGAAATCACTAATGGTCACTAGGTTTACATTTTCGATCCGACCGAGTTTATTGATTCGGTCCCACCGAGATTGGAAAACTGTGTGTAACGGTTGGATTTTGTGTGGAGGCTATATATACCCCTCCACCTCCTCCTCATTCAAAAGGAGAGCCATCAGAACACACACACCATTCCAACTCATATGTTCTGAGAGAGAACCACCTACTCTTGTGTTGAGACCAAAATATTCCATTCCTACCATATGAATCTTGATCTCTAGCCTTTCCCAAATTGCTTTCCACTCAAATCTTCTTTCCACCAAATCCAAATCCTATGAGAGAGAGTTGAGTGTTGGGGAGACTATCATTTGAAGCACAAGAGCAAGGAGTTCATTACCTACACACCATTTATTACTTCTTGGAGAGTGGTGTCTCCTAGATTGGCTAGGTGTCACTTGGGAGCCTCCGACAAGATTGTGGAGTTGAACCAAGGAGTTTGTAAGGGCAAGGAGATCGCCTACTTCGTGAAGATCTACCGCTAGTGAGGCAAGTCCTGTGTGGGCGATGGCCATGGTGGGATAGACAAGGTTGCTTCTTCGTGGACCCTTTGTGGGTGGTTGCTTCTTCGTGGACCCTTCGTGGGTGGAGCCCTGTGTGGACTCGCGCAACCATTACCCTTGGGTGGAGCCCTGTGTGGACTCGCGCAACCGTTACCCTTCGTGGATTGAAGTCTCCATCAACGTGGATGTAGGATAGCACCACCTATCCGAACCACGGGAAAAACATCCGTGTCTCCAATTGCGTTTGATCTCTCCAAACCCTTCCCTTTACATTCTTGCAAGTTGCATGCTTTACGTTCCGCTGCTCATATACTCTTTGCATGCTTGCTTGATATGTATTGTGTGTGTTGAAATTGTGCCTAAACTCCACTTAAACCGAAAAAGCTTAAAAATTGCAACTTTAGCACTAAGTGTCTAATCACCCCCCTCTAGACACATCTACTTCTAGATCCTACATGAAGACGTACGACTACTTCCTCTACGTTGTGTCAACGCTTCCGCAGTCGGTCTGCGTGGGTACGTAGACAACACTCTCCCCTCTCGTTGCTATGCATCACATGATCTTGCGTGTGCATAGGAATTTTTTTGAAATTACTACGTTCCCCAACATGCGTGACTCCTGCGCTTGCTCTAGCCTTAAGATCACCCAGTTTGCTACTGCCAACCTGACTTTGATGTTACCCGTCTTCCTCTGCCCCCACGATTGCAGAGACATGGCCGTGTTCCGAAATAGGGCATCAAGTCTTTTGAAAGGATCCACGATGGCCTCATCACACACCCAGGCCTCTCGGACAGCATCCTCAAACCCTTCCAGCTTAGTCCAGTACATTTCGAATCTAAACCTCCGCTTGGGGGTGCACATGGCCTGCATACATAAGTGAAGTGGGGCGTGGTCCGAGACGTTTGTCCCCAGCGCCTGGAGAAAGCAGTCCGGGTTCGCAAGGTCCCAATCCACAGAGACTAGGACACGATCGATTTTGGTAAGAGTAGGGTTGTCCCTCTCATTAGACCACGTGAAGCGCCTCCCATGCATGTACAGTTCTTTCAGTTCTAAATCATCCACGAAAGCTCTGAAGTAGTTCATGGTGCGCCGGTTAATGTTAGAGTTATTCTTCTCCGAGGCCCTGAGAATCATGTTAAAGTCTCCCAGAAGCATCCAGGGATCGGGGCATGCCGTGCTTTGATGCGGCAGTTCCTGCAAAAACTCTAGCTTCTGATCGTCTTCTTGTGGAGCATATACTACTGTGATCCACCATAAGCTTCCGTCAAGGTTATGCACCTGACCGGTTAGAGCGTGTGTATCCAACACAACATGATCAACCTGCACCACGGTTGAATCCCACGCCAAGACCACACCCCCACGGGTGTTAGTCGCCGAAAGGTAAGCAAAGCCATCATATGATGGTCCGATACATTGCATGATAGTAAATTGGTCTACGACATCCAGTTTCGTCTCCTGGAGACACACCATATTACACTTGACCGATGAGATGAACTCCCTGACCGCCTTCTTCTTCGCCGGGTTATTTAGGCCTCGCACGTTCCAACATGTAATCGAAGGGCTTGGATCCATTCAGCAACATGTGGAGACTCCAGCTGCCCTACTAGACAAGACTACGCGGCCAATGCCAACGTGTTGCCTCCCTCAAGCTCGGGCCGTGGTGGTAACATCTTGCCGAAGATCGCAGCAATCACACGTACATGTTGCTCACGGAGTGGTGAGTCAAACAACTCCTTGAGCTCCTCCACAACCGCCTCATCTGGCTCCAGGTCCTCCGGAACCAAGCCAAGTGCCCTCAACAGTACATTCTCCGCCGGCGTCGCCTTTGATGTAGCATGCATCCCGGCCCTCTTGGCAGCTCTGGTCGTGGGACGGGGGGTGAAGGGCTCCGCCTCCAGTCGAAGGGATGATGCATGAACTTCCTTAAGGATGGGTGGTGCTAACCTCTTGATAATGTTAGAGCAGAATGTCTTCATCCGTCCGCATGCAACCTCCTCCTGCTGCAAAACTCCCTTGGCAGCCGAGGAGTCCTGCTCCAAATGCACCGCGGACTGCAGAACCACATTCGTAGCGACCTGAGCTTCAACTTGCACTCCCTGTGCGTTTGCATGGTGGGAACCATCACCATGCATGGGTGATATGACAGCCACGTCCCGCATCTCCAGGCGTGCATGGGCATGCGCCAATGGGAGTGAATCCGTCTCCACCTCGCATCCCGATGAGCCAGCAGGTGGGTCTGCGCCTCCCGCAGATGTAAGCTGGCAATCATTGCCGAACGCGTCCTGTCCCACCATGCATGGATGCGGACCGGTGTATGCAGAGGGGGCATGCACCAAAGGGTCCCTTTCCTCGTCCTTGTCCTTATCCGTGGCGGCATCAAGTAGCATGTGCTTGTCGGCACGCGACTCCTGGCACCGTACTGTCTCGAAACCCGGCCCCAGCGGTGTAGGGTCGGAGGCCCGTCCACTCGAACTGCTATGCCCACCTCCGTCTTGTCCCCAACCGAATCTGCCAGCACTGCGGCCGGGCCCTCCTGCGACTGTGGAGTGCACTGGATTGGCTCCTGCTCCTCGACCCCAGTGATGGTCGCATTAGCCTGGATAGGGATTTGAATCATGCTAGCTCCCACCACCGCGTCTTTGGGATCCGAGGCGGGGGCCAAGTTCTGGGTCACCTCGGGTACCACCACAATTGAAGCCAGCTGTTGCCGTTGGCCCCCTACCTCCTCCACAGCCGAAATGCCCACATGCGCAGGGCCACGATCCACTGCCAAAGCGTTTGGCGAAAGTTCTCTGGGCCCCGAGCGAGCTGCGCCTGTCTGATCCTGAACCTGATCCTGATCCTGAGCCTGCCCAGAGGGAGCCCGCACAGTCAAACGGTCAAAAGCTAAGGTCCTGACCGCAATCCTATCGCTTACGTGGCCCAGCTGGCGCACCGGGGCCACCACCGACGAATCCTCCATGGCGGGCAGCTTCCACTCCGTGGCCGCCATTGCCGGACCACGGCCGTTGCCGGCAGCGCTCGCTCCGGAGCCGCCACGCCCCGAGCTCGGACCACCTCGTGAGTCCCGAACACCGAACTGCCAAGACCTGCGGCGAGCGACGGCTCCACCACCACCATCCATGCTGCCCTCAGAATCCGGCAAACCGCTTTGGCCACTGCTAGAAGACCCGCCCCCAAGAAACCATGGCTCCTCCGCCTCCGCGAAATCCTGAACTTGCACGAGATGAACGAGGACTTCGTACTGCAGCAGCGCCGGCTGGGAGGGCCGCACCCCTAGGCCAGGTTCGGGCACCCCCAGCCATCGGAGCGTCGGGATCGCCTCCGGGTCGGCCGTCCACGCCGTGACCTTGGAGGAGGAAAGGTCCGCGCGAGAGCTCGTCTCCGGCGCCATCGCATCCACCAGGCAGGACGATCCTAGGATCCGCTCCACCACCTCTAGCTCCCACGCGTGCGGCGGGATGCCCTCCAACTCAATCCACACCTTGGATCTGAACACCGAATGCACAGCTTGGGCTTGCCGATTCCACTGACGAAAGAACAATCTGACCCCACGATGATCCACCACCGGCATAGCGCAGAGCCTGTTCCTGTGCTTCGGGCGCGCGAAGACAATGAGAAAATCCTCCGGCCGGTAGCGATGCACAGACACCCACTGCGGCTCAATGCCCACCTTGACCTGCAGCACCTCGAGAATGAACTCCGGCGAGATATCCTTCCTTGCACCCGCCGCGTAAGCCACCATGGATAGCTGCAGCCGGCCTTCGAGCCCCTCCATGGATTGTGAGCGACGCACGATGCAGAGCTCCGACGGGTCGAACTCCTCGTCCAAGGGAAGCACCGGGCGCGGCACCGGGTGATGACGGGGCCAGACCGGAGGCATAGGGGCGACGACGGAGGCGAGGCCAGACCGGCGGCACCGCAGCAGACGCAGGAGGCGGCGGCGGGGGAGGTGCCCCCCCCCCCCCCCGACGCACCCCAAGACCGCGGCTAGCGGGAGCAGAGCCCATGCCCCGGTGAGCCACTTTCTCGACGACGAGCCTCCGAAGCTCCTCCGACGACGATGGGCTGCGGGGCCTCTTGCAGTCCCGAGATCCATGACCCGACAACCCACACCTGAAGCAGACGATGTCGTTGGTGCAATCCTTTCTGTAGTGCCCGTCCTGGAAACAGCGGAAGCACAGGCCGACCATCTCCGACGACACCTCGCGGGGAGGGGGGGAAGACCGCGGCTGAGCGCGCGGCAGCTGCGTAGCCGGGTCATGGCAGCGCCTCCACTTGGCACACCCAGAGGGGGGCGGGCGTTCCCACGGCACCTGCTGCAGGCCCTCGACCTCAGCAGCCCGAGGCCGTGACGAGGCCTCCACCCCCTCTGGGGCGGCCGACGGCGCCGAGCAGGACGACAGACCAAGGCCAGATACGATAGGGCGTTCCCCCGCGGGGCGCGAGGTCGCGTAGTGTGAGTGCGGGCTGGCGTCCATGGCGAAGAGGAGCGGGAAGGGTGGCCGACGCGGCCGGAGTGGCGAGCACCGGGAGAGGTGGACGCCGGCGCCGGAGTGACGCGCGGCGGTGCTCAGGCGCGGACAGGAACAGTGGCTTGGTAAACCTGCCAAGGTTCACAGGGCGCAGGGCGCGGAGACGCCGAGACCGTAAGCTGTGCGTCTGGCGTGCCCCCTCTATAAACTTAGTCAAAGTTAACAAAATTTGACTTTGATTAAATCTTACATGCAAAGTAAAAAGAAACGGAAGGAGTACGTAGTACGTAGGTTTTCAATGTGCATAACCACTATGGATTTGAGGTATGATGTTTGAGGTTCATGAATGTACCAGATGGTTTTTGTGTGTAGCCCAGTCACTGTCCACGGACATGCCCGGGGTGTTTGTACGAGGAGAAAATGAATTACAACATGAGCGCACCTGACGACAGGGTGGCGCAGGCTGAGCTGAGCGCGCCAGCGACCGAGTTTAACACGGCTCAGACTCATTCGTAGCGCGAGGGTGCTCCGTCGCCCGCCGCTCGACGGCCGAGTCCGCGGTCTACACGCGTCCGGTGTTTACCCGTGTACCCGTTTGGCACCCAAAAGAGAACTCCACCCAAAACAACAACCTTCCCCAGCCCTCCGTCAATTAACCACCTGTTCCTTTTTTAAGTAATCCTGAAGATATATCTCAAGATATGTTCACACAAAACTACTACTACTGTAATTGAGATGCAACTGCGTGTAGGAAGCAAACTGAACCCAGGCTTCCATCATCCTTTTTCTCATCTTACGACAAAAGAAAATGACAGGTGGTTTTATGTACACAGGAAATGCAAAGGTAGATCGACACCAAAGCGTAAATCATCTACTGCTACTCCTAATTGGCTAACAATCCATTTGCACACCAGGAGTCAACAGCCTGCCTGCCGATGCCAAAGCAACCAGACACCAACGGCACAGCAAGAAACCCAAGAAAGAAGCAACAGGACCAGGCAAAAGCAGGGGACGGGGACGGGCTGGGCTAATCGGGCACGGCGGCGGGCGGGCGTCGGGCCGACCGGTCGGTGGCCGGTCAGTAGGAGTAGGCGGTCCTGTGCACGGAGCGGTCGCGGAGCATGCCGCGGTACAGAGCCTCCCGGTTCGCCGGCATCCGGTGGTCCGATCCCGTCACGCTTCCCCTGCACGTCGGCTCGGCCGCTGCCGGCGCCGGCGGGGGCGCGGAGGAGGACCTGGCCACGGGGGGCGCGCCCTCATTGTCGATGACGCCCTCCGCGAAGCGCACCCGCTTCTCCCCCTTCCGCCGCAGCTTCCCACCGCGCGGGCGCTTCTCTGTTACGCCAAGAATCAAGGAAGCTCCGTCAGGATCCCGTGCACAGAGAAGAAGATGAAGAAGAAACGTCACGAGATCAGCAGTGGCCTACCTGGGGAGGAGGAGGGGGAGGAGAGGCATGGACGAAGGGACGCGGGGTCGTCCGAAGCAGGGGCGTCGTCGTCGAGGCTGGGCTTGGCGAAGCGGCGGAGGGAGAAGAGGACGAGGGAACCGGAGAGCGCCATGGCGGTGGCCGCGGCGAGCGCGCCCATGGACGATGAGGAGGAGGAGGACATGGTCGTGGTCGTGGCGGGGTGGGTGAGCGTTGAAGGCTGGCTGGCTGGCAGGTGGCTGACTTGACTCGTGGAGTCCTGGCCTGTTTTGGGTTCGGTGCAGGTTTGGATGGAGCGCCGGGGGCGGCACTGCTGTGCTATATAGGGCGAGGAGGGCCGCATGTCTGCGGGAGACGGGTCGCGGTTTTTGGACTCAACACAACACCTCCGTTCCGAACTGTTTTCAAAATAAAAATATCTCCGTTTCGAACTGTTTCCAAAATAATAATCTCCGTTTCGAACTGTTTTCAAAAATAAAATCTCCGTTTCGAATTCACACGGGGTATGATCCGCTCATGACGAGAGGCGCTAATATTTTCCTTTTCTGTGACAGGAATGGGATGACGGACGCTAATACAAGTACAACGTAATAACTTCTCATACAAGACATAACGTGGGATTCGTTGTTTAAAAGAAAAAGAAAATAAACTAACGGTCTTCTTTTTTTGGATGAAAAGGGATCATTATTATTACTCAGGAGCTAGTTCATTCTTACATAGGTCAGCGATATCATCTGGACCTGAACCCAGCCACACGACGGTGCGGCATTCAGTTCTACCAAAGGAAGCAAGGTAATGGCTTATGCCATTCTGCTCTCTACATACATGCACTAGCTTAACTAATCTCCCTTCTCCCTTCTCTCATGAGCCTTTTAATCTGGTCCACAGGCATGGAGTAACAAGACCGATCTCTCTCTTCCTATGATCATGTTTAGAGCGACAAGGCAGTCTGCTTCCACTACGATAGGTTGTTACGTCCATTGTGATTGTATAAGGCAAGGTTCAGGCCGTCCATACACGCAAGCAGTTCGGCTTCTAGGGGTTCCGCACATGACCTCAGTTCTCTGCATGAGGAGAATATGATCTCGCCGTCACTATCGCGCAGAATAATACCCGCTCCAGCCGTAATAGTCGATGCACAGAACGAGCCGTTGATGTTGAGTTTTGTCCAGCCTGCAGGCGAAAGTGTCCATCGAAGTTGTGGCCCAGCTACAACAAGAGCATGTGATGTGGGTATGGTCTGCACCACTGCATCCACCACTTGCTTACCCTTCACCGGATCTGCACTCGGGTTATTTTGTATGCCCACAAGCGAGTCGATGAAGCTGAGGAGGAAAGTTCTCGAGGCTTCGACTGGGGGCGGTTGCTTATGGTGTGTCATCTCGTTTCGTACATGCCAGCAGCGCCACAGAGTCATCATGAGTTCCATCCTCTCCGTGTCAGGAAGGTCGCAGAGAGTTTGGGCGAGCCACTCCGAGCCCGTCCTCTGGAATGACGATGCAGCTGGAATCCTCCATCTCTCAGCCATAGCTTTGCCATAACGCCACAGCCCTCGGGCACCTGCAAAAGGCATGAAACATGTCCTCCGGCTCCATAGCGCAGAGAGGGCATTGATAAGATACCTCCAGTCCTCAACGTTTTTTATTTACCCAAGTGGGCAAACAATTAGTGATCAACCGCCAGGTAAAGGTTCGAACCTTGGGAGGAGCAGGGCACCTCCAAATAAAAGCCCAAATGGCTCGTCGCCCAGCCGGTGCCCTGCTCGCCGCGACTGAAGAAGATCGAGTCGATAAGCGCTCTACGCCGAGAAGCACCCATTGAGTTCTGGACCCCATGCAAGGATGTCGTCGCCCATCCTCAGTGATGTTCTGATCTTGGCTATCTCCTATGCGTCCACCGAAAAAAATGTCTCCCAGACCACATCCATATGCCAAGCGCCATGGTTGTCCAGCATCTCATTCACCCGGCGGAGACGACAGCGACCCTGCTGTGTCATGATACATCTCCAACGTATCTATAATTTTTGATTATTCCATGTTGTTATATTATCAATCTTGGATGTTTTATAATCATTTTATATCATTTTCTGGTACTAACCTATTGACATAGTGCCAAGTGCCAGTTGCTGTTTTTTGCATGTTTTTTACATCGCAGAAAATCAATACCAAACGGAGTCCAAATGCAATGAAACTTTACAGAGATTTTTTATGGACCAGAAGACACCTAATGGGCCAAGGCAGCGCCTGGGGGTGCTCTGAGGGGAGCACAACCCACCAGGGCATGCCAGGAGGCCCAGACGCGCCCTGGTGGGTTGTGCCCACCTCGGGTGCCCCTCGGACCGCCTCTTTGCTCTATAAATACCCAATATTCCAGAAACCCTAGGGGGGGTCGACGAAAATCAATTCCAGCCGCTGTAGAGTCCAGAACCACCAGGTCCAATCTAGACACCATCACGGAGGGGTTCACCACTTCCACTGGTGCTTCTTCGATGATGCGTGAGTAGTTCTTTGTAGACCTTCAGGTCCGTAGTTAGTAGCTAGATGGCTTCCTCTCTCTCGTTTGATTCTCAATACAATGATCTCTTGGAGATCCATATGATGTAACTCTTTTTGCGGTGTGTTTGTTGGGATCGGATGAACTTTGAGTTTATGATCAGATCTATCTTGTTATATCCATGAAAGTTATTTGAGTTTCTTTGATCTCTTATATGCATGATTGCTTATAGCCTCGTATTTCTTCTCCAATATTTGGGTTTTGTTTGGCCAACTTGATCTATTTATCTTGCAATGGGAAGAGGTGCTCTGTGGTGGGTTCGATCTTACGGTGCTTGATCCTAGTGACAGAAGGGGAACCGACACGTATGTATCATTACTACTAAGGATAAAACGATGGGGTCTATCTCTACATAGATAGATCTTGTCTACATCATGTCATCATTTGTAGGATCTAGAAGAGGTGTCTAGAGGGGGGGGGTGATTAGATCCTCAACAAAGAAAAGTAGCAGTTTTCAATTTCTTTTAAGTTAAGGTGGAGTTTTAGCACAAGTTTAAACATTCACAATACATTTCAAGCAAACATGGCAAGAGTATATGAGTAGCGGAAAATAAAGCATGCAACTTGCTAGAAAGTAAAGGGATGGGGTTGGAGTGTGCAAACGCAATTGGAGACACAGAGATTTTTGGCATGGTTCCGATAAGTGGTGCTATCGTACATCCACGTTGATGGAGACTTCAACCCACGAAGGGTAATGGTTGTGCGAGTCCACGGAGGGCTCCACCCACGAAGGGTACATGAAGAAGCAACCTTGTCTATCCCACCATGGCCATCGCCCACGAAGGACTTGCCTCACTTGGGTAGATCTTCACGAAGTAGGCGATCTCCTTGCCCTTACAAACTCCTTGGTTCAACTCCACAATCTTGACGGAGGCTCCCAAGTGACACCTAACCAATCTAGGAGACACCACTCTCCAAAAGGTAATAGATGGTGTGTTGATGATGAACTCCTTGCTCTTGTGCTTCAAATGATAGTCTCCCCAACACTCAACTCTCTCTCACAGATTTGGATTTGGTGGAAAGATGATTTGAGTGGAAAGCAATTTGGGGAAGGCTAGAGATCAACATTCTTGTGGTTGGAATGGAATATCTTGGTCTCAACACATGAGTAGGTGGTTCTCTTTCAGAAAATGTATGCTGTAAGTGTAGGCACATTCTGATGGCTCTCCTGACGAATGGAGGATAGGTATATATAGCCTCCACACAAAATCTAGCCGTTACACACAATTCACAAAACTCGGTGGGACCGAATCGAGAAACTTGGTCAGACCAATTTAGTTCAAAATGTGAACGTTAGGATTTTCGGTGGGACCGATATGATCAACTCGGTGGGACCGATGTGCTAGGGTTAGGGTAAAACCTCAACTCGGTTTGACCGATTACATACTCGGTGGGACCGATTTTGGTAATAAGCAAAATAGAGAGTTGGTCAAGCAAACTCAGTGGGACCGATTACATATCTCGGTGAGATCGAAATGATTGCAACAGGCAACAGAGAGTTTGCAAGCCCATCTTGGTGAGACCAAGATCCCATCGGTGAGACCGAATTGATTAGGGTTTCTGGCAGTGGCTATGTCAAATGGACTCGGTGGCGCCGGATAGATCAAATCAGTGGGGCTGAGTTTGACTTTAGGTTTGGGACAAATGTGGATATGAGAAAGTGATTGAGGGCTTTTGGAGCATATCACTAAGCACTTTGAGCAAGCAAGCCATTAAGCAACACTTCATCCCCTTTTAATAGTATTGACTTTCCTATGGACCCAATGTGATATTGGATCACTAAAATGGAAATGTAGAGTCTCGAGCTTTAGCCAATCCTTGTCCTTAGCTTCTTGAAGGGGTTCCACATTCTCTTGTCCATGCCACTCCACTGTTGAACTTATCTGAAATATACTAGATAGAAGTATTAGTCCAAAAAGAGACATGTTGACATTAATTACCAAAATCACCCAGGGAGCACTTGTGCTTTCAATCTCCCCCTTTTTGGTAATTGATGCCAACATACATCAAAGCGTTAGATAAAGATATGAAGAATAACAAGTAAAGCTTTAGAAAAAACATGTAACATGCATAGGCCCCCCTACATGTATGCAATCATGTAAATATGGAATGTAAGAGCATGTGAATGCATAATCATGACAGAGCAAGCAATGAGTTACATGTATCTTGGCTATATGCATCAGAGCAAATAATATGAATATAGGAAGTGTACCTCCATGTTCATGCTTCCTTCTTGCAAACAATGTGTACAGTACTAGGAAATCATCATGCACATGAGTGTGATGCATATACTTACCTTGTGGTCTTGAGGAAGCTTTGGAAGAGATGAACCTGAGTAAACAAGGTTAGATAACAAAGAAACATCTACTAAACAGAGCAAGAACACTAAACCACAAGAGTACCAAGATTGGGATGACATGTAGAGAGTGAGTACTAGGTACTCTATGTGATATAGACATGTCCCCAAAGAGTAAATATATGCAATGAATTCGAAGATTTCCTTCCCTTAGATGTCTTTCCCCCCTGAATCTTATATGGAAAATGGGAGAAGATAGGGAAAAGAAAATCAGAGCAAAACAAGAAAAACATAACAACACAGTCATAACACATACTAACATGCCTTTCCCCTCTTAAAGACATGTGACTTCTCTCCTCTTGAATACCAGGCATTTGGGGTCTCTCTCCCTTTGATGTGATTAAGATTTGATGTGATCTCTCTCCCCCTTTGACATCAATTTCCAAGAAGGGTCTACTGGAATGTGAGTCGAAAAGGGTTTGGTCCTTGAGTCACAAAACATAGCAGCATATAGAATGTGATGCAGTTAGAGGACAAGAATCATTGAGTGGAGGTGGAACAAATATGCAGGATACAAATGGCAAAGTGTCTCCTCAGCATTGAAATCGGTAATACCGAGTTGTTTTCTTCGGTGGCACCGAAATGATTCGGTTTGACCGAAGGAGACAAACCAGTGTATCCGAGTTCAATAGAGAGAGAACAATTTTCATCTCAGCTCACTAGGCAAATAAGATCTCACAAAGATTTGCAAGGAATTGGCTGAAATATTTGCAATGAATTGGATGTAGGGAATGCAGAAACGAACAGAGAAATTAAAGAAATCTAGATGAAGTTTTTTGATTAAAGAAGGGGAACAAATATGCAAGATACAAATGCAAGAACTCAGAGAAACACTAGAGAACTTCATCTAGAATTCGTCGGTGACAAAGTCACCTATGTTAGAGTATATTGACTAAGGAGTCAAGTGAGAACACTTGATTGTAGGTCATACTCATCGTTTAAGTTCAAAATGGGGTTACCATTTTTTGTTTAAGAATTTTGATGTATTCACATCTTGTTGAGCTGCTTTGACCCATGACTTGGGGTAAAGCTTCTCTAAGATGGAATAACATACCTTGGGTGGTGGTGTATATCTTGATCATGTAGTTGAACTTGTCTGGGATGCTCAAGGTTGATGTAGCTCATCAAGAGTTGGGAGCACCACTTGTAGTTTTGAGTTCATCTACCTACATGGGTTAGTCTTGCAAGGAAGAGCACTTGTGTATCCAAAATGACAATCATGAAATTTTATACCAAATGAAATTTGAAATACAAAAAAATTGTCAAAGGATATGTTGAAGGATTTCATGCTTCCTTGTCTTCAACCACCATGTTGTAGAGACTTGATGATGTAGAGATTGCTCAAGATGTGAGTGTTTGCAATATCATAGATTTAGATTCATCCAAGTACCTACAAGGGTTAGATAGCATGCAAGGGTGCAAATATATCCAATACATATGATCATCATCATAAGAGAAATATCAAGGATTAGTCAAAGGCTCATGCCTTACATGTATCCAAATGGAGTTTCTACTCCAAGTTTGAAGCATCAATGATGTTCAATTCACCTCTCAAACGGCAAAATAGTTTCTCATCAAGCGGTTTGGTGAATATATCCGCCAATTGCTTATCGGTACGAACATGCTTAAGATCAATGTCCCCTTTGGCAACATGATCTCGAATGAAATGACGACGAACTTCAATATGCTTAGTTTGAGAATGTTGCACGGGATCGTGAGCAATCTTAATAGCACTTTCATTGTCACAAAGCAATGGAACATGTTTCACATAGATCCCATAGTCTTTAAGAGTTTCGGTCATCCAAAGTAATTGAGCACAATATGAACCGGCGACAATGTATTCTGCTTAGGCGGTAGATAAGGATACAGAGTTTTGTTTCTTGGAGGACCAAGACACAAGAGATCTACCAAGAAATTGACAAGTACCTGAAGTGGACTTTCTATCAACCTTGTCCCCGGCATAGACAACAAGATCAAAAGAAGACTTCTTAGGATACCAAATGCCAAAATTTGGTGTATGAATTAAGTATCTCACTATCCTTTTCACAGCCTTAAGATGACATTCTTTGGGGGCCGCTTGATATCGTGCACACATGCACATACTTAGAATAATATTGGGACGGGAGGCACATAGATATAACAATGAACCAATCATAGAGCGATAAACCTTTTGGTCAACCGGTTTGCCATCTTTAGTCAAGTCAAGATGTCCACTAGTAGGCATGGGTGTATTCATACCTTTCCATTCTTGCATGTTGAACTTCTTGAATAAGTCCTTGGTATACTTTGTTTGGGAAACAAAGGTAACCACATTAGTTTGCTTGATTTGCAAACCAAGAAAGAACTTGAGTTCACCCATCATACACATCTCAAACTTCTCCGACACCAGCTTTCCAAACTTTTCACTAGAATGAGGGTTAGTTGAACCAAATATGTTATCATCAACATAAATTTGGCACACAAATAATTCTCCATTAACCCTTTTAGTAAAAAGAGTAGAATCAATTTTTCCAATCTCAAAGCCTTTTTCAATAAGGAACTTGGTCAAGAATTTATACCATGCTCTAGGAACTTGTTTAAGACCATAAAGAGCTTTGTGAAGTTTGTAAACATGATCAGGTTTCTTAGGATTAACAAAACCAGGAGGTTGTTTAACATAAACTTACTCCTCAATTTCACCATTTAGAAAGGCACTTTTAATGTCCATTTGGTACAAGGTAATATCATGGTGATTACCATAGGCAAGTAAGATGCAGATGGACTCAAGTCTAGCAACGGGGGCATATGTCTCACCATAGTCCATACCTTCGACTTGAGTGTAGTCTTGGGCAACGAGACATGCTTTGTTGTGAACGACTTGTCCATCTTCGTCTTGCTTGTTGCAAAACACCCATTTGGTACCGATGATGTTGTGGTTATTGTCGGGCTTCTCAACCAATGTCCACACTTGGTTCCTCTCAAAGTTGTGTAGCTCTTCATGCATGGCATTTATCCAATTCAGATCTTCCAATGCTTCTTCAACCTTCATAGGTTCAATGCTAGAGATGAATGAATAATGTTCACAAAAAATTGCCAAATGAGTTTTAGAGCGAGTGATTCTCCCGGTTTGAATATCATTGAAGATTTGCTCGACAGGATGGTCTCGTGAAACTCTTGCTCTAACTCGTGAGAGATTTTGTTTGGGTCGGGGTGGAACATCTTATCCATCATCTTGTTCTTCTTCTTAGCCTTCTTCATTGTTGACGTTGTCATTCTCTTGTCGAGGTGGAGAAGGAGGTTAATGAGGTTCATCTTTGTGTACTTCCTCGTTCTCTTCATTTTGGTGTGTCCCACTTGTGGATGCCTTCATGTCAACTCTTGGTTCACCTTGTCGTGAGGTAGAAGCTTCCACTTGGACGGATGAGGTACTCTCCTTCACCTCCGTTGGACGAATCTTGCCAATAGACAAGTCTTGGATTGCTTCCGAAGGGTCTTTGTCTCCTACATCAATTGGCAATTACTCTACTTACGAGCCGTTATATTCATCAAACTTCACATCTACCGTCTCTTCAACCTTTCAGGTGAAATTGTTGTAGACACAATAAGTGTGAGAGTTTGAGCCATAACCAAGGAGGAAACCCTCATGAGATTTAGGAGAAAATTTAGAACGACGATTGAGGGAGTCCTGGATTAGGGGGTCCTCGGACAGCCGGACTATATACTTTGGCCGGACTGTTGGACTATGAAGATACAAGATTGAAGACTTCGTCCCGTGTCCGGGTGGGACTCTCCTTTGCGTGGAAGGCAAGCTTGGCAATTCGGATATGTGGATCTCCTCCCTTGTAACCGACTCTGTGTAACCCTAGCCCCCTCCGGTGTCTATATAAACCGGAGGGTTTAGTCTGTAGGACGAGAACAATCATAATCATAGGCTAGCTTCTAGGGTTTAGCCTCTACGATCTCGTGGTATATCAACTCTTGTAATACTCATATAGTCAAGATCAATCAAGCAGGAAGTAGGGTATTACCTCCATCGAGAGGGCCCGAACCTGGGTAAACATTGTGTCCCCCGCCTCCTGTTACCATCCGCCTTAGACGCACAGTTCGGGACCCCCTACCCGAGATCCACCGGTTTTGACACCGACATTGGTGCTTTCATTGAGAGTTCCACTGTGTCGTCACCATAAGGCTTGATGGCTCCTTCGATCATCGGCAATGATGCGATCCAGGGTGGGTTTTCCTCCCCGGACAGATCTTCGTATTCGGCGGCTTCGCACTAAGGGCCAACTCGCTTGGCCATCTGGAGCAGATCGAGAGCTATGCCCCTGGCTGTCAGGTCAGGTTTGGAAACTTAAACTATACTGCAGACATCCGCGGAGACTTGATCTTCGACGGATTCGAGCCCATGTCACGTGAGCCGCACAGTCAAGACGAGCATGACTTAGCTCTGCCGCCGGATGGTGTTCGAGAGATCACACCTATGGCTACTCCGGCCCTCAATCCGGAGCAGATCATGCCGTCCGAGGACGGGTGGATGGACCCCGCCACGGAAGTTGCACACTCAGCGGCGATAGAGCCGAATACTGACTTCACCCCCTATGAGACCTGTGTTGCCGGACCCTTGGATTCATCCCCAGCCACAGGCTCTGAACCGCCTGCGTCCGTGCCTATCGAATCTGATTGGGCACCGATCATGGAGTTTACCTCCATGGATATCTTTCAACACTCGCCCTTGGGCGACATGCTAAATTCATTGAGGTCTCTCTCCTTGTCAGGAGACCCTTGACCGAACTATGTCCGGCTTGAGTGGGAAGTGGACGACGAAGAAATTCGTTCCCCACCCAGCACCCACTTAATAGCCACTATCGACGATTTAATCGACATGCTTGATTTCGACTCTGAAGACATCGACGGTATGGACGACGATGCAGGAAAGGAATAGGAACCACCGCTCATAAGGCGCTGGACAGCCACTTCATCACACGATATATACATGGTGGATACACCCAAAGAAAACAATGACGAGGAATGGAAGGATGCAGCGAAGGACAATCCCCCCGAGAAGCAACCAAAGCGACGACGTTGGCGCCACTCCAAATCCCGCCTCAGCAAAAACAACGATAACATCGCTGGAAAGAATAATACCCCGGTCGACTCCCAAGGAAACGACAACCACATGGACCCAGCAACGGAGCAGGATGAACCAGCGGACGGCGAACATAGTATGGAGCCGCTGCCCGATCACGGCGACGCCAAGGGTAAAGCTAATCAACCTGTCTCCGGAGAGGAGAACAGTCCGGACGACGATGCACACATCATCCTGGAAAGGCACTTGGAGCAAGAGAACCTCCATAGAAGGCTTATTGCCACTGCGAGGAGTCTAAAGAAGCAGAAGCAAAGGCTTAAAGCTATGCAAAATACACTCAACAGTAGATGGAACAAAGTGCTCGACACTGAAGAAAAGTACGGTGGCAGTCGCCACACAAAGAGCTATCCAAAGCGCAAGCTGCTGCCTGAATTCGATGACGAGGCTTTAGAGCCTACACAGTCGAAAAATAAAACGGCCGATCAGCCGGATCGACCACCCCGTGGCCGCGATAGGGCGGCTAACGATGTCGAACATAAGTCAGTAAACGATTTACATGAGGACTTGCACCAAAAAGCTGGTCTGACCAGGTCCATCTACGGATCTAGGAAGTGCGCTCCGGCACATAATCAAAACCGAACACTACAACCGTCAGAACGCCATGACACATCCGAATACAGGGGTGCCGCGCACCCCCTATGCTTCACCGATGAGGTGCTGGATCACGAATTTCCCGAGGGATTCAAACCGGTGAACATAGAGGCATATGACGGAACGACAAACCCTGGGGTCTGGATCAAGGACTTTATCCTCTATATCCACATGGCTTGCGGAGATGATCTCCACGCCATCAAATACTTGCCCCTCAAGTTGAAAGGACCAGCTCGACACTGGCTGAAGAGCCTCCCCGAAAACTCAATTGGAAGTTGGGAAGAGCTTGAGGATGCTTTTAGGGCTAATTTTCAAGGGACCTATGTCCGACCTCCAGATGCAGACGATTTAATTCACATAATTTAACAGCCCAGAGAGTCAGCCCGAAAGCTTTGGAACAGATTCCTCACTAAGAAGAATCAAATTGTCGATTGCCCGGACGCCTGATACATCCATTTTGCATCATGCTTTTATATCGATATTTATTGCATTATGGGTTGTTATTTCACATTATGTCACAATACTTATGGCTATTCTCTCTTATTTTACAAGGTTTACATAAGAAGGGAGAATGCCGACAGCTGGAATTCTGGGCTGGAAAAGGAGTAAATATTAGAGACCTATTCTGCACAACTCCAAAAGTCCTGAAACTCCACGGAACACCTTATAATAAATAATGAAAAATCCTCGCCAAAGATGAAGACCAGGGGGGCCACACCCTTCTCACGAGGGTGGGGGCACCCCCCTAGGGCGCGCCCCTACCTCGTGGGCCCCCTGGTGGCTCTCCGATGACCATCTTCTCCTATATGAAGTCTTTCGTCGAGAAAAAAAGAAGAAGCAACCTTTCGGGACGAAACTCTGCCGCCACGAGGCGGAACCTTGGCGGATCCAATCTAGAGCTCCGGCAGAGCTGTTCTGCCGGGGAAACTTCCCTCCCGGAGGGGGAAATCATCGCCATCATCATCACCAACGCTCCTCTCATCGGGAGAGGGCAATCTCCATCAACATTTTCATCAGCACCATCTCATCTCAAAACCCTAGTTCATCTCTTGTATCCGATTCTTGTCTTCAAGTCCGGGATTGGTGCTAGTAGGTTGCTAGTAGTGTTAATTACTCCTTGTAGTTGATGCTAGTTGGTTTAATTGGTGGAAGATCATATGTTCAAATCCTTTATGCATATTAATACCCCTCTGATTATGAACATGTTTATGCTTTGTGAGTAGTTATGTTTGTTCCTGAGGACAAGGGAGAAGTCTTGCTATTAGTAGTCATGTGAATTTGGTATCCGTTCGATATTTTGATGAGATGTATGTTGTCTAGCCTCTAGTGGTGTTATGTGAACGTCGACTACATAACACTTCACCATTATTTGGGCCTAGAGGAGGGCATTGGGAAGTAATAAGTAGATGATGGGTTGATAGAGTGAGAGAAGCTTAAACCCTAGTTTATGTGTTGCTTCATAAGGGGCTGATTTGGATCCATATGTTTCATGCTATGGTTAGGTTTACCTTAATACTTTTGTTGTAGTTGCGGATGCTTGCAATAGAGGTTAATCATAAGCGGGATGCTTGTTCAAGTAAGAATAGCACCCAAGCACCGCTCCACCCACATATCAAATTATCAAAGTACCGAACGCGAATCATATGAACGTGATGAAAATTAGCTTGACGATATTCCCATGTGTCCTCGAGAGCGCTTTTCCTTATATAAGAGTTTGTCCAGGCTTGTCCTTTGCTACAAAAAGGATTGGGCCACCTTGCTGCACTTTATTTACTGTTGTTACTTGTTGCTCGTTACAAATTATCTCATTACAAAACTATCTGTTACCACTTATTTCAGTACTTGCAGAGAATACCTTGCTGAAAACCGTTTATCATTTCCTTCTGCTCCTCATTGGGTTCGGCACTCTTACTTATCGAAAGGACTACGATATATCCCATATACTTGTGGGTCATCAACGCCAAAGCCTTAGCGGCTTTCAAACATAGTGTCCGGGATGAATGGCTCGCCAGACACCTCGGCCAGGAAAAACCGAGGACAATGATAGCCCTAACAAGCCTGATGACCCGCTTTTGCGCGGGAGAAGATAGTTGGCTGGCCCGTAGCGGCACCAGCAACCCAGGCACATCTGGAGTCAGGGATGGCAACGGAAAACCACGCGAAATAAAAGCAAGCGTCGAAACAATGAAGACAGCCCAGACAACACGGCGGTAAACGCCGGATTCAGGGGCTCTCGACCCGGTCAACGGAAAAATCCATTCAAAGGCAGGAGAGATGGACCGTCCAACCTAAACAAGATTCTAGATAGATTGTGTCAGATTCATGGCACCTCCGATAAACCTGCAAACCACACCAACAGAGAATGCTGGGTCTTCAAGCAGGCCAGCAAGCTAAACGCCGAACACAAAGGGAGAGAGACACCAAGCGAAGACGAGGATGAGCCTCGCCAGCCGAGCACTGGGGGACAGAAAAAATTCCCACCAGAGGTCAAAACAGTGAACATGATTCACGTAACGAAAAGGTGGAGCAAACGCGCACTCCGAGACGTATGCAACGTGGAGCCCGTCACCCCAAGTTCAACCCCTGGACGGCCTGCCCAATCACTTTTGATCGCAAGGATCACCCGACTAGTATCCGGCACGGAGGATCGGCTGCCTTGGTACTAGACCCAATAATTGACGGATACCATCTCACCCAAGTCCTTATGGACGGTGGTAGTAGTATTAATCTGATATATCAGGACACAGTCCGCAAAATGTGGATAGACCCAACAAGAATCAGCCAAAGCAATACTACCTTTAAAGGAGTAATACCAGGCCCAGTGGCCCACTGCACGGGCTCTCTAGTACTAGAGGTTGTATTCGGTTCTCCCGAAAACTTCTGAAGTGAAAAGTTAACCTTCAACATCGCTCCATTCCGAAGCGGCTATCAAGCACTACTCGGAAGAACGGCCTTCGCTCGTTTTGATGCAATACCGCATTACGCTTATCTCAAGCTTAAGATGCCCAGTCCACGTGGCATCATCATAGTTAGCGGAAACACTGAGCGTTCCTTACGTGCGGAAGAATGTGTGGCAGCTTTAGCAGCCAAACACTGAGCGACCTCTACAACCAGAATAAATGATCGGTCGTCAAGACCATGGACACGGCTAGACGAGTCCGGCTCACCACTTGCTGTAACATCTCAGATAAATGATACGTCTCCAACGTATCTATAATTTTTGATTGCTCCATGCTATATTATCTACTGTTTTGGACTATATTGGGCTTTATTTTCCACTTTTATATTATTTTTGGGACTAACCTATTAACCGGAGGCCCAGCCCAGAATTGTTGTTTTTTTTGCCTATTTCAGTGTTTCGGATAAACGGAATATCAAACGGAGTCCAAATAGAATAAAATCTTCGGGAACGTGATTTTCTCACCGAACGTGATCCAGGAGACTTGGACCCTGCTCCAAGGAACAAAAGAGGCGGTCACGAGGGTGGGGGGCGCGCCCCCTACCTCGTGGGCCCCTCGTTGCTCCTTTGGCGTACTTCTTCCTCCTATATATACACACGTACCCCCAAACGATCAGATGAGGATCCAAAAACCTAATTCCACCGCCGCAACTTTCTGTATCCACGAGATCTCATCTTGGGGCCTGTTCCGTAGCTCCACCGGAAGAGGGCCGTCATCACGGAGGGCTTCTACATCATTATAGCCTCTCTGATGAAGTGTGAGTAGTTTACCTCAGACCTTCGGGTCCATAGTTAGTAGCTAGATGGCTTCTTCTCTCTCTTTGAATCTCAATAAAAAGTTCTCCCCCTCTCTTGTGGAGATCTATTCGATGTAATCTTCTTTTTGCGGTGTGTTTGTTGAGAACGATGAATTGTGGGTTTATGATCAAGTCTATCTATGAATAATATTTGAATCTTCTCTGAATTGTTTTATGTATGATTGGTTATCTTTGCAAGTCTCTTCGAATTATCCGTTTGGTTTGGCCAACTAGATTGGTAGTTCTTGCCATGGGAGAAGTGCTTAGCTTTGGGTTCGATCTTGCGGTGTCCTTACCCAGTGACAGAAGGGGCAGCAAGGCACGTATTGTATCGTTGCCATCGAGGATAGCAAGATGGGGTTTATTTCATATTGCATGAATTTATCTCTCTACATCATGTCATATTGCTTAAGGCGTTACTCTGTTTTTAACTTAATACTCTAGATGCATGCTGGATAGCGGTCGATGAGTGGAGTAATAGTAGTAGATGCAGAATCATTTCGATCTACTTGTCACGGACGTGATGCCTATATACATGATCATGCCTAGATATTCTCATAACTATGCTCAATTCTGTCAATTGCTCAACAGTTATTCGTTCACCCACCGTAGAATACTTATGCTCTTGAGAGAAGCCACTAGTGAAACCTATGGCCCCCGGGTCTATTCTCATCATATTAATCTCCATCACTTTAATCTTTCTTTGTTTTTTTACTTTGATTTTAGTTTTTTACTTTGCATCTTTATACCAAAAATATTATATCTATCAGATCTCACTCTCGTAAGTGACCGTGAAGGGATTGACAACCCCTAATTGCGTTGGTTGCGAGTAGCTATCGCTTTGTGCAGGTACGAGGGACTTGAGCGTGGGCTCCTACTGGATTGATACCTTGGTTCTCAAAAACTGAGGGAAATACTTACGCTACTCTGCTGCATCATCCCTTCCTCTTCGAAGAAAACCAACGCAAGCTCAAGATGTAGCAAGAAGGATTTCTGGCGCCATTGCCAGGGAGTCTACGCAAAAAGTCAACATACCAAGTACCCATCACAATCCCTATCTCTCGCATTACATTATTTGCCATTTGCCTCTTGTTTTCCTCTCCCCCCAATTCACCCTTGCCGTTTTATTCGCCCTCTCTCTCTATCCTCCCTCTCTATTTGCCTCTTTTTGCCCGCTTGCTTTTTGTTTGCCCGTGTGTTAGATTGCTTGTTTGTCGCGATGGCTCAAGATAGTACTAAATTGTGTGACTTCACCAATACCAATAATAATGATTTCCTTAGCACTCCGATTGCTCCTCTTACCGATGCTGAATCTTGTGAAATTAATACTGCTTTGTTGAATCTTGTTATGAAAGATTAATTCGCCGGCCTTCCTAGTGAAGATGCCGCTACTCATCTGAATAGCTTCGTTGATTTATGTGATATGCAAAAGAAAAAAGATGTCAATAATGATGTCGTTAAATTGAAGCTATTTCCTTTTTCGCTTAGAGATCGTGCTAAAGCTTGGTTTTCGTCTTTGCCTAAGAATAGTATTGATTCATGGAACAAGTGCAAAGATGCTTTTATCTCTAAGTATTTTCCTCCCGCTAAGATCATCTCTCTTAGAAACGATATTATGAACTTTAAACAACTTGATCATGAACATGTTGCACAAGCTTGGGAGAGAATGAAATTAATGATACGTAATTGCCCTACTCATGGTTTGAATTTGTGGATGATTATACAAAATTTTTATGCCGGATTGAATTTTGCTTCTAGAAATCTTTTAGATTCGGCCGCGGGAGGCACTTTTATGGAAATCACTTTAGGAGATGCTACTAAACTCCTAGATAATATTATGGTTAATTATTCTCAATGGCATACTGAAAGATCTTCTAATAAAAAAGTGCATGCGATAGAAGAAATCAATGTGTTGAGTGGAAAGATGGATGAACTTATGAAATTATTTGCTACTAAGAGTGTTTCTTCTGATCCTAATGATATGCCTTTGTCTACTTTGATTGAGAATAACAATGTATCTATGGATGTGAATTTTGTTGGTAGGAATAATTTTGGTAACAACACTTATAGAGGGAATTTTAATCCTAGGCCATATCCTAGTAATCATTCTAATAATTATGGTAATTCCTACAACAACTCTTATGGAAATTATAATAAGATGCCCTCTGAATTTGAGAATAGTGTTAAAGAGTTTATGAATTCACAAAAGAATTTTAATGCTTTGCTTGAGGAGAAATTGCTTAAAGTTGATGATTTGGCTAGAAACGTTGATAGAATTTCTCTTGAGGTTGATTCTTTAAAGCTTAGATCTATTCCTCCTAAACATGATATCAATGAGTCTCTCAAAGCCATGAGAATTTCCATTGATGAGTGCAAGGAAAGAACCGCTAGGATGCGTGCTTCCAAAGATGCCTTTATTAAAGCGTGTTCCTCCAATTCCTATGAAAATCAAGATGAAGATCTAAAAGTTATTGATGTGTCCCCTATTAAATCTTTGTTTTGCAATATGAATCTTGATGAAACTGAATATGATCTTCCTTTACCTAGAAGGCGTTCTAAAAATTCGGAGTATTTAGATCTTAATGATGAAATTGACGAAAGTGGGATTGAAAGAAATAAAAATCTAGATGTTGCTAAACCCACTATGAAAGTTTCTTTTTAATTGATTGTATTTCCTTGTTGCAATCCGTGCTAAATTCTCCACATGCTTATAGTCAAAATAAAGTCTTCACCGAACATATTGTTGATGCCTTGATGCAATCTTATGAAGAAAAAATTGAGTTGAAAGTTTCTATCCCTAGAAAACTCTATGATGAGTGGGAACCAACTATTAAAATTAAAATTAAAGATCATGAGTTTTATGCTTTGTGTGATTTGGGTGCTAGTGTCTCTACTATTCCCAAGACTTTGTGTGATTTACTAGATTTCTGTAATTTTGATGATTGCTCTCTAAACTTGCATCTTGCGGATTCCACTATTAAGAAACCTATAGGAAGGATTAATGATGTTCTTATTGTTGCAAATAGTAATTATGTGCCCGTAGATTTCATTGTTCTTGATATAGATTGCAATCCTTCTTGCCCTATTATTCTTGCTAGACCTTTCCTCAGAACGGTTGGTGCGATTATTGATATGAAGGAAGGGAATATTAGATTTCAATTTCCATTAAAAAAGGGCATGGAACACTTTCCAAGAAATAAAATAAAATTACCATATGAAACTATCATGAGAGCCACCTATGGATTGCCTACCAAAGATGGCAATACCTAGATCTATCCCCGCTTTTATGCCTAGCTAGGGGCGTTAAACGATAGCGCTTGTTGGGAGGCAACCCAATTTTATTTTTATTCCTTGATTTTTGCTCCTGCTTAGTAATAAATAAATTATTTAGCCTCTGTTTTTGTTGTGTTTTTTGTGTTTAATTAGTGTTTGTGCCAAGTAGAACCGTTGACTTGGGGAAAGTCTTGTTGAACTTGCTGTAAAAAACAGAAACTTTAGCGCTCACGAGAACTGCTGTAATTTTTATTTGAAGAGTGCTATTTAGTTAATTCTTTTTTCAGATGATTAATAGATAAATTCCTCACATCCAGTAATTTATTTTAGAATTTTTGGGGTTCCAGATCTTGCGCTAACTACAGATTACTACAGACTGTTCTGTTTTTGACAGATTCTGTTTTTCGTGTGTTGTTTGCTTATTTTGATGAATCTATGGCTAGTAAAATAGTTTATAATCCATAGAGAAGTTGGAATAAAGTAGATTTAACACCAATATAAATAAATAATGAGTTCATTACAGTACCTTGAAGTGGTCTTTTGTTTTCTTTCGCTAACGGAGCTCACGAGTTTTCTATTTTGAGTTTTGTGTTGTGAAGTTTTCAAGTTTTGGGTGAATTTTTTTGATGGATCATGGAACAAGGAGTGGAAAGAGCCTAAGATTGGGGATTCCCATGGCACCCCCAAGATAATCCAAGGACACCAAAAAGTCAAAGCTTGGGGATGCCCCGGAAGGCATCCCCTCTTTCGTCCACTTCCAACGGTAATTTACTTGGAGCTATATTTTTATTCACCAACATGATATGTGTTTTGCTTGGAGCGTCTTGTATTATTTGTGTCTTTGTGTCTTAGTATGCCACAATCATCCTTGCTGTACACACCTTTTGAGAGAGCCATACATGAATTAAAATTTGATAGAATACTCTATGTGCTTCACTTATATCTTTTGAGCTAGATAAGTTTGCTCTATGTGCTTCACTTATATCTTTTTGAGCTAAGTAGTTTTGCTCTATGTGCTTCACTTATATCTTTTGAGCTAGATAATTTTGCTCTATGTGATTCACTTAGATCTTTTATAGCACGGTGGTGGATTTGTTTTAAAGAAACTATTGATCTCTCATGCTTCACTTAAATTATTTTGAGAGTATTAATAGCATGGTAATTTGCTTAATAATAATATGCTTGGTATTCAAGATTTGTGAAACTTTCTTTTGAGTGTGTTGAATACTAAGAAAAGATTGAAGCATGATAATTGTTTTGAGATATGGAGGTGATAATATTAAAGTCATGCTAGTTGAGTAGTTGTGAATTTAAAGAATACTTGTGTTAAAGTTTGTGATTCCCGTAGCATGCACGTATGGTGAACCGTTATGTGATGAAGTCGGAGCATGATTTATTTATTGATTGTCT
The DNA here is from genome assembly GCF_003073215.2 of Triticum urartu. Classification (NCBI taxonomy): domain Eukaryota; kingdom Viridiplantae; phylum Streptophyta; class Magnoliopsida; order Poales; family Poaceae; genus Triticum; species Triticum urartu. Next base: position 183,108,128 of record NC_053027.1, on the reverse strand, counting down.
TCCTTATGAGTGGCGGTCGAGGATGAGAGATGGTCTTTTCCTACCAATCTATCCCCCTAGGAGCATGCGTGTAATACTTTGCTTTGATAACTTCTAGATTTTTGCAATAAGTATATGAGTTCTTTATGACTAATGTTGAGTCCATGGATTATACGCACTTTTCTCACCCTTCCACCTTTGCTAGCCTCTCTAATACCGCGCACCTTTCGCCGGTATCATACACCTACCATATACCTTCCTCAAAACTGCCACCATACCTACCTATTATGGTATTTCCATAGCCATTCCGAGATATATTGCCATGCAACTTTCCACCACCTAGTTCATCATGACACACTCCATCATTGTCATATTGCATATCCCGGTACACCACCGGATGCATTCATATAGAGTCATATTTTGTTCTAAGTATTGAGTTGTAAGAAAAATAAAAGTGTGATGATCATCATTATTAGAGCATTGTCCCAGTGAGGAAAGAATGATCGAGACTATGATTCCCCCATAAGTCGGGATGAGACTCCGGACGAAAAAAGAGAGGCCAAAGAAGCCCAAATAAAAAAAGAGGCCATAATAAAAACGAGAAAAGGCCCAAACAAAAAATATATAAATAAAAAAATGAGAGAAAAATAGAGAAGGGACAATGTTACTATCCTTTTACGACACTTGTGCTTCAAAGTAGCACCATGATCTTCATAGTAGAGAGTCTCTCATGTTATCACTTTCATATACTAGTATGAATTTTTCATTATAGAACTTGGCTTGTATATTCCAATGATGGGCTTCCTAAAATTGCCCTAGGTCTTCATGAGCAAGCAAGTTGGATGCACACCCACTTAGTTTCTTTTTGAGCTTTCATATACTTATAGCTCTAGTGCATCCGTTGCATGGCAATCCCTACTCACTCACATTGATATCTATTGATGGGCATCTCCATAGCCCGTTAATACACCTAGTTGATGTGAGACTACCTTCTCCTTTTTGTCTTCTCCACAACCACCATTCTATTCCACCTATAGTGTTATATCCATGGCTCACGCTCATGTATTGCGTGAAGATTGAAAAAGTTCTGAAAAAGTTAGAGTATGAAACAATTGCTTGGCTTGTCATCGGGGTTGTGCATGATTTAAATACTTTGTGTGGTGAAGATGGAGCATAGCCAGACTATATGATTTTGTAGGTATAACTTTCTTTGGCCATGTTATTTTGAGAAGACATAATTGCTTTGTTAGTATGCTTGAAGTATTATTATTTTTATGTCAATATAAACTTTTTTCTTGAATCTTTCTAATCTGAATATTCATACCACAATTAAGAAGATTTGCATTGAAATTATGCCAAGTAGCACTCCGCATCAAAAATTCTCTTTTTATCATTTACCTACTCGAGGACGAGCAGGAATTAAGCTTGGGGATGCCTGATACGTCTCCAACATATCTATAATTTTTGATTGCTTCATGCTATATTATCTACTGTTTTGGTCTATATTGGGCTTTATTTTCCACTTTTATATTATTTTTGGGACTAACCTATTAACCAGAGGCCCAGCCCAGAATTGCTGTTTTTGCCTACTTCAGTGTTTCGGATAAACGGAATATCAAACGGAGTCCAAACGGAATAAAATCTTCGGGAACATGATTTCTCACCAAACGTGATCCAGGAGACTTGGACCCTGCTCCAAGGAACAAAAGAGGCGGTCACAAGGGTGGGGGGCACGCCCCCCTGCCTCATGGGCCCCTCATTGCTCCTCCGGCGTACTTCTTCCTCCTATATATACACACGTACCCCCAAACGACCAGAGGAGGAGCCAAAAACCTAATTCCACCGCCGCAACTTTCTGTATCCACGAGATCCCATCTTGGGGCCTGTTCCGGAGCTCCGCCGGAAGAGGGTCGTCATCACGGAGGGCTTCTACATCATCCTAGCCTCTGCGATGAAGTGTGAGTAGTTTACCTCAGACCTTCGGGTCCATAGTTAGTATCTAGATGGCTTCTTCTCTCTCTTTGAATCTCAATACAAAGTTCTCCCCCTCTCTTGTGGAGATCTATTCGATGTAATCTTCTTTTTGCGGTGTGTTTGTTGAGACTGATGAATTGTGGGTTTATGATCAAGTCTATCTATGAATAATATTTGAATCTTCTCTAAATTCTTTTATGTATGATTGGTTATCTTTGCAAGTCTCTTCGAATTATCCGTTTGGATTGGCCAACTAGATTGGTAGTTCTTGCCATGGGAGAAGTGCTTAGCTTTGGGTTCGATCTTGCGGAATCCTTACCCAGTGACAGAAGGGGCAGCAAGGCACGTATTGTATCGTTGCCATCGAGGATAACAAGATGGGGTTTATTTCATATTGCATGAATTTATCTCTCTACATCATGTCATCTTGCTTAAGGCGTTACTCTGTTTTTAACTTAATACTCTAGATGCATGCTGGATAGCGGTCGATGAGTGGAGTAATAGTAGTAGATGCAGAATCGTTTCGATCTACTTGTCACGGACGTGATGCCTATATACATGATCATGCCTAGATATTCTCATAACTATGCTCAATTCTGTCAATTGCTCAATAGTAATTTGTTCACCCACCATAGAATACTTATTAAGAATAACCAATTTTTTGCACGAAAACTTTCACCTGGGTTTTTCTATCTTACAGATGATCATCGTGCTACACCCCTCCAGGATACGGCACAACAGAGACACAGACGCAGACATGCAGCAGGGCCCCGTTCAAAGGTTTCTTTTTAGATTAAGACCCTGTGTAAACCTTTTTTATTCTCTCTTGTTGCTTCACACCCTCCGGATACTCAACATAACAAAGAGGGATGCTGGCGTTATTGGCATTTCATCACGTCAGACTAATGCACGTACCTGGAAATTCAGGGCTTACTATCGAGGGCGTTACTCAGCCCAGTATACGTTGTAAAGACCGAATACCTTAGGGAGTGTTCGGCGTCACGGGTTTGGCCTTATATGCATCAGCTCTGAATCATGTCTTTGGTCAATAGTTGGGTTTGCCCGGCTCCTGTGTTTTGCTACCTTATGTTCCGCTCCATTGGCTAAGGTGGCACCGAGAGAACTACTGCGATTGTGCCCTGGTTCATCTGGATGAGCACCTCAGTAGAGAAAGCCGAAAACTGACTATCATGATAAAGCGCGAGACTGGTCAACCACTCGAGGACTCAGCGGAATCTTTGCGATTCCTCCGCATTAACGAAGGACCGGTTTCCCGGTCATGTATTTATGCACACCGTATTCGTATAAGCGCGGAAGTACCAGGGGCTATATAGTAGCCCCACTGTCAAACTCCTATGGCTAAGTGAAAGTTTTAAAGCAATATAGTCTGATTGCCTTGTTCGCCGCGCTATCACCTCCTTAATGGACCAAGACGTTGGATCAAGTGTGAATACGCACTTTTACGAACACCCCCGCATTATATGCGTGGGGGCTGAAGCCGACGACTGCAAACTTTAAGGTTATATACATACATAAACGGCCGCACATGAGGCATCATAATACTTTCAGGCAAAAGTATAAACGCAGCCTTTATAATCCAAATAGCATTGTTTTTACAATTGGGATACATGTCACTCAAACATGATACTCTTCGAGCACTGAGCCTCTATTAAACGAGCGCCTTCTAGAACTTCTTCAAAATAGCGCTCGGCCGAGACCTGGCCTACGGCCGGACCCCGGGTTGCAATAGCGGTGGCATCCATCTCTGTCCGGTATGTATTAACACGGGCAAGAGCCATCCGCGCACCCTCTATGCACGCCGACCTCCTTACATCGTCGATATGCGGCACAACACCAAGGAATCGTTGCACTAAACTAAAACAACTATTCGGCCTTGGTCCTTCTGGCCAAAGATGATCCACGACAGACCTCATGGCAAGCCCGGACAACCTATGGAGCTCAGCCCACTCGGCCATTTGCTCATTTAACAGCAGCGGACGCGTTGGAGCACTGAACTGCGACCAGAACAACTTTTCCACTTCATGATCTTTTTGATCTTTGAAAAACGCAGTTGCATCAGCAGGACTCATTGCCAAGTCCGAATACGCGTCTGCAGCACTCCATAATTGATCCAGAGGGGCATACTTCGGATCTCCGAACTTCGTCCACAACAAAAAGTGCTTCCCGGCCGTGATATCTTCGGCTTGATGGAGCTCCTCCTTCACCGCTCTGATTTTAGAACGGGTTTCCTTGGCTGCTTCCACGGCTTTCTTCAGGTCAGCCGCTCTCGCTTGGCTTTCCTTTTCGAGAAGCTCATATCGGCTGGGGCATCTTTTAGCTCAATAGCCATCTTGGCTATTATATCTTCGCTCTTGCGATGAGCAGCATGTTCGGCTCTTAAGTCTTCGGCCGCCTTTAGGGCGGCCGCATCACTCCTCCTGGCTTGTTCCTTGGCTCGGGCAAGTTCTGCCCGAAGGGTCTCCACGGCGGCAGCTCCATCTGCAGTCACAACATATTATAGATACTAGCATTATGCTCCTCTTAATATTTGTTGACCACCCGAAAATACATACCCCGTGCCTCGTCAAGCCGCTTGTTCACAAGCGCAATGTCGGCATCTGCCGTGTCAAGTTGCCGGCTCAGTCCGGCAAACTCAGCAGTCCGGCCAGCCACCGGACCGTCAGCCCCCTGCACATGAAAGCAGCGCGATCATTACCTGGGACTATGATCCTCTGTTTGCCGCCTCTGGACAGCAACCAGAGTCTCAGGGGCTACTATCTGTACAGAGCACACCTAGCGTGCGCGGTACCGTCAAAATTTTTATATATTACTTTGCGTACCTCAAAGCCTCTTAGTAGGCTCGTAAAAGCTTCATGCAACCCACTTGTGGCGGATGAGATCCTCTCAACCACCGTACCCATTAAAGTACGATGCTCCTCCGAGATAGACGCTTGCTCTAAAAGACCCATCAGTATGTCCGGTTGCACACCGGACAATCCCGCACTCTTTTTGTTGCTCCCCTTAGGAGCCGAATACTCCGGACTCCGGGTGGCCGAAGGGTTACCTTCTGGCCTTGGCGGATCAGGAGAAATCCCCCGTGATGACACCTCAGGGTCGTCCGCCCCAGGAGGCGGGGAGACAGGGGAAGGCATTTGCTCTCCATCATCTCTAGAAGAAGATCCCCCGAAGACGAACTCTGTCGAGAAGGGCTACGATCCGGCCTGCAAGACATATGTCTCGGTTATTGTCTTCGGAGATAAAGCAGGATATATTTACCAAAAGTACTCTTGTTCACTTACAGCTTGGTGGAGGGCTGATCCCCTTGCGGGCACTGTGCGGTAAGGATGCCCTCCGGGGCAGGGCCCCCTGGCGAAGGTTTATTCCCTCGCTTGGAAACCCTTGTTTCCAAGTCTTCAGAGGCGGTCCTTTTCCTTCCTTGGGGAGAGGGAATTTCAGATTCTTCTCCCCGATTATCCTCCTTCGCGGAGACACTAATTCCCCCGGTTTGTATGAGTAATGCGTGAGGCCCGCTTTCGGCTTCTTTACCCCCCTTTATCTTCCCCTGATGGCACTTGATAAGGTGCGTGCTCAAGCATCCTGGCTAGTACAGGATCCGGTGAGCCTTCGGGAAGGGGGGCCAAACACCTGATCATCTTCGCCTTTCTTATCCAGTCCTGGCCAAGAGCACTTTTTTCAGAATGATGTTATGAAAAATGAAAAGACAGCATGTTCGGCCGCAGAATTACTTATGTGGGTATCTGGACGATTGCAGTTTAGACCCGCATCCTCGGTGGTGTCCGGACACTTTATTCGTGATCCGAAGAACAATCCATACATCTCTTCGAGCTTCACGCTGAAGAATTGCTGAATAGTTCGCGGTCCTTCCGGGTTGAACTCCCACATACGGAGAGGTCGACGTTGGCATGGCAGGACCCGATGAACTAACATGACTTGCATTACCTTGACAAGGCTGACATCTCTCTTGAGGAGATCTCGGATGCGACTATGCAATGTCGGCACGTCATTAGCCAGCCCCCAATCTAGCCCCTTGTTAACCCATGACGCCAGTTGTGGCGATGGGCCCGAACGGAAGGCGGGGGGAGCTACCCACTTAGTACTTCGGGGAGCTGTGATGTAAAACCACTCCCGCTGCCATAAGTTGGACATCTCCGGGAAGGAACCCTTTGGCCATGGAGCATCAGTGCCTTTGCTTATTATGGCACCTCCGCATTCTGCGTGTCGCCCATCAATCATCTTTGGCTTCACATTGAAGGTCTTGAGCCATAATCCGAAGTGTGGGGTGATGCGGAGGAAGGCCTCACACACGACGATAAACGACGAGATTTGAAGGATGGAATCTGGAGCTAGATCGTGGAAGTCGAGCCCGTAATAGTACATGAGCCCTCTAACAAAGGGATCAAGACTAAAGCCTAGCCCTCGGAGGAAGTGGGAAACAAATATGACACTCTCGTTGGGTTCGGGAGTGGGGATGACCTGCCCTTGAGCAGGAAGCCTGTGCGAGATTGCGGCGGTCAGATACCTGGCTTCCCTTAGCTTCTTGATGTCCTCCTCTGTGACAGAGGAAGCCATCCACCGGCCTTGAAGGTTCGATCCGGACATGGTTGAAGGTTTGAAGCGCTTAGCCTGAGCCTTGGGTGTTGGAACTCGGGGTGGGGGAAGGGAAGGATTGAGCGCGAGAAGAAAAGGACAGGCCTTGGCCCCTTTATAAAGAGGGTGAATATCCAGCGTCCTCCGCGTGGCCGTTTGGAACTTGCCTAAAATCGAGGAGTCATACTAACAAGCACGTTTGGGTTACCCACACCTGTATTGATGAGAATCCCGCGATAAGGGGAACACGATCTTTACTTCGACAAGACATGCCAATAAAACCGCCTCGCAACACGTGCAGTGGCAGGCAGGGAAAAATGGTTTGTAATGACCGGGCCACGGCAGGACGTCACGTTATGAAGAGTTGTCAGCATATTAGGTTTGTGGAATAATATATTCTCTACGGTGGTATGTGGAATTTGTTTTGCAGGGTCGGACACTATCCTGGTGTTCGAAATCTTCTATGGAGTACTCGGTGGAGGAACCCGCCTTGCAATGCCAAAGAAAATCCGCGCGCCAGACTCATCGTCATTGAAGCCTGGTTCAGGGGCTACTAAGGGAGTCCTGGATTAGGGGGTCCTCGGACAGCCAGACTATATACTTTGGCCGGACTGTTGGACTATGAAGATACAAGATTGAAGACTTCGTCCCGTGTCTGGGTGGGACTCTCCTTTGCGTGGAAGGCAAGCTTGGCAATTCGTATATGTGGATCTCCTCCCTTGTAACCGACTCTGTGTAACCCTAGCCCCCTCCGGTGTCTATATAAACCGGAGGGTTTAGTCCGTAGGATGAGAACACTCATAATCATAGGCTAGCTTCTAGGGTTTAGCCTCTACGATCTCGTGGTAGATCAACTCTTGTAATACTCATGTCATCAAGATCAATCAAGCAGGAAGCAGGGTATTACCTCCATCGAGAGGGCCCGAACATGGGTAAACATTGTGTCTCGCGCCTCCTGTTACCATCCGCCTTAGACGCACAGTTCGGGACCCCCTACCCGAGATCCGCCGGTTTTGACACCGACAACGATGCTTATCAAGAATGTAATACTTTGAGCCGAATACTCAAAAGTATCCAACCTGGGGTTTGTTACCGGTGAGAAGCTCGTATGCCGTCTTGCCGAGTAGCTTGTGAAGATATAAGCGATTTGTTGCATCAGAAGCTGTCTCTACCGTTTCTGCCCAAAAGTGTTTTGGCGTCTTGTACTCATCAAGAATCGTTCTCACCATCTCAATAAGAGTCCGGTTCTTCCTGTCAACAACTCCATTTTGTTGAGGCATGTTCATAGCCGAGAACTCGTGTGAGATCCGTTCTTCATCAAGAAAGGTATCCACATTTGCGTTCTTGAACTTCGTTCTGTTATCACTGCGGACCTTCTTGATCTTCACTTCAAATTGATTTTGGGCCTTCCTAGTGAAGTTCTTTAAGATCTTTTGGACCTACGATATATCATCAAGAAAGAACACCCACGTAAATCTTGAAAATCCATCGACTATGGCTAGACCAAATGAGTTTCCACCGAGACTTTTATAGGCATTGGGACCGAAGAGATCCATATGAAGTAGCTCGAGCGGTCTTCTCATGGTCATGATGTTCTTCACGGGGTGACATCCTCCAACTTGTTTTCCTGCTTGACAAGCACTGCACAGTCTATCCTTGTCAAATATAACATCTTTCACTCCAAGGATATGATCACCTTTAATAAGCTTATCAAGATTTTGCATGCCAACATGACCTAACCTTCTATGCCACAACCAACCTTCAGAAGATTTAGCAATTAAGCAAGTTCTAGGTTGAGCCTTTTTAGTGAAATCAACAATTTATAAATCACCTCTACATATACCGGTAAAGACCATATTATGATTATCTCTATGGAACACTTGGCAATCTACTTTAGTAAATAGGACATTGAAACCAAAGTCAGCAAGTCTAGATACGGAAAGTAAATTATAGCCAAGGGATTCGACGAGCACAACATTTTGTATAGAGCTATCATGTGAGATGGCCACCTTACCAAGGCCAACCACCTTACCCTTTGAGTTATCACCAAAGGTGACATACTTTCAAGGGCCGTCGTTTTCAGCAAGCTGACAAAACATGTCCTTGTCTCCGGTCATGTGATCGATACATCCACTATCAAAAACCCGTTCCTTTCCTCCAGCCATGTAGCCGCGAAGATTAGCCATAAGACCCAAAATGTCTAATAGACTCATCGAGATCAAAGTCACTATCCTCATCCTCATCATAGTATCCATGTTCAACATTATCTTGTGATTGATCAATTCCTAGAGAGAGTGATTCATTAGATAGGTGATCATCACAATGTTCCTCTTTATGAATTCAAATGGCTTCGGAGATGATATTGCTAATGATTCCAACATCTCCTTTTGCACGCATGAGGTTAGTAAGCTCAAATAGACAATCACCAAACTTAGGATCGTTAGAATTCATCTTACTCAAAGCAACAGACTTGTGAAGAATCTCATCTAAGTTTTGCAAGGAATAGTTTGGAAATCGTTCCTCAAGAAATCTCCATATGGTGTAAGCACAGTCAAGAGAAGGCAAGCTAGCAATCAAGTTTCTTGGTAATCCTCTAGTGATTAAGTTGGCAGTTCTCAGATTACAGATCATGTCAATAGACTCATCAAGGGTAGAAGCAAGGGGTTAACAGGGGGTGCACAAGGGCTAGTAATGTACTTGTTCAAGTGATATTCATTGAAAATCTCAAGCATCTCAATTTTCCACTCATGAAAGAACTCTCCATCAAGTATAGGTACTCTATGTCTAAGACTCCCCAACGTAGACTCATCCATCTTCCTCCAATGGTGATTAAACCAAAGCAATGGAGACCAATGCTATGATACCAATTGTAGGGTCAAGAAGAGGTGTCTAGAGGGGGGGGGGTGATTAGACCCTCAACAAAGAAAAGTAGCAGTTTTTAATTTCTTTTAAGTTAAGGTGGAGTTTTAGCACAAGTTTAAACATTCACAATACATTTCAAGCAAGCATGGCAAGATATATGAGCATTGGAAAGTAAAGCATGCAACTTGCAAGAAAGTAAAGGGATGGGGTTGGAGTGTGCAAACGCAATTGGAGACACGGAGATTTTTGGCGTGGTTCCGATAGGTGGTGCTCTCGTACATCCATGTTGATGGAGACTTCAACCCATGAAGGGTAACGGTTGCACGAGTCCACGGAGGGCTCCACCCACGAAGGGTACACGAAGAAGCAACCTTGTTTATCCCACCATGGCCCTCGCCCACAAAGGACTTGCCTCACTTGGGTAGATCTTCACGAAGTAGGCGATCTCCTTGCCCTTAAAAGCTCCTTGGTTCAACTCCACAATCTTGACGGAGGCTCCCAAGTGACACCAAACCAATTTAGGATACACCACTCTCTAAAAGGTAATAGATGGTGTGTTGATGATGAACTCCTTGCTCTTGTGCTTCAAATGATAGTCTCCCCAACACTCAACTCTCTCTCACAAATTTGGATTTGGTGGAAAGATGATTTGAGTGGAAAGCAATTTGGGGAAGGCTAGAGATCAAGATTCTTGTGGTTAGAATGGAATATATTGGTCTCAACAAATGAGTAGCTGGTTCTCTCTCAGAAAATGTATGTTGGAAGTGTACGCACGTTCTGATGAATCTCCTCATGAATGGAGGATGGGTGGAGGGGTATATATAGCCTCCACACAAAATCTAGCCGTTACAAACAATTCACAAAACTCAGTTAGACCGTTTTAGTTCAAAATGTGAACGTTAGGATTTTCGGTGCGACCGATATGATCAACTCGGTGGGACCGATGTGCTAGGGTTAGGGTGAAACCTCAACTCGGTTTGACCAATTACACAAACTCGGTGGGACCAATTTTGGTAATAAGCAAAACAGAGAGTTGGTCAAGCAAACTCGGTGAGACCGATTGCATATCTCGGTGAGACCAAAACGATTGCAACATGCATCTAAGAGTTTGCAAGCCCATCTCGGTGAGACCGAGATCCCATCGATGAGACCGAATTGATTGGGGTTTCTGGCAGTGGCTATGTCAAATGGACTCGGTGGCGCCGGATAGATCAAATTGGTGGGGCCGAGTTTGACTTTAGGTTTGGGACAAATGTGGATATGAGAAAGTGGTTGAGGGCTTTTGAAGCATATCACTAAGAACTTTGAGCAAGCAAGCCATTAAGCAACACTTCATCCCCTTTTAATAGTATTGGCTTTCCTATGGACTCAATGTGATCTTGGATCACTAAAATGAAAATGCAGAGTCTTGAGCTTTAGCCAATCATTGTCCTTAGCTTCTTGAAGGGGTTCCACATTCTCTTGTCCATGCCACTCCACTGTTGAACTTATCTGAAATATACTGGATAGAAGTATTAGTCCAACAAGAGATATGTTGACATTAATTACCAAAATCACCCAGGGAGCATTGTGCTTTCATCGTTCTTATTGCATTACTCTGTTTCTGCATGAACTTAATACACTAGATGCATGCTGGATAGCGTTCGATGTGTGGAGTAATAGTAGTAGATGTAGGCAGGAGTCGGTCTACTAATCTTGGACGTGTTGCCTATGTAATGATCATTGCTTGGATATCGTCATGATTATTTGAAGTTCTATCAATTGCCCAACAGTAATTTGTTTACCCACCGTTTGCTATTTTTCTCGAGAGAAGCCACTAGTGAAACCTACGGCCCCCGGGTCTCTTTCTCATATTATTTGCCTTTGCGATCTATTTTCCTTTGCTTTTATTTTCAGATCTATTAAACCAAAAATACAAAAATACCTCACTGCAAATTTTTTTTGGCATTCGATCTATCAATATTTACAACTTTCTCCCGTCCACGTGCCAATTTCTGGCGCCGTTGCCCGAAAGGGATTGCCAACCCCTTTAACACACCGGGTTGCGAGTATTTGTTATTTTTGTGCAGGTGCTGTTTACGTTGTGTTGCTTGGTTCTCCTACTGGTTTGATAACCTTGGTTTCACATCTGAGGGAAATACCTACCGCCGCTGTGCTGCATCATCCCTTCCTCTTTGGGAAAATACCGACGTAGCTTCAAGCGACATCAAAAGGAATTTCTGGCGCCGTTACCAGGGAGGATCTTCAACATATACCAGGTTCCTAATCACAAATCTCATCTCCTCGCAATTTACATTATTTTCCATTTGCCTCTCGTTTTCCTCTCCCCCACTTCACAAAAATTTCCCATTTATTCGCCCCTCTTTTTCGTTCGCCGTTTTCTTGCCGGATCTGTTTTTGTGTGTGTTCTTGTTTGCATAGTCATGATGCCTCAAAGAAAATATTATGATGTTCCTTACCCCAATATTTTGCTTGAAATTGAGAAAAGTACCAAGGAATATATGACTACACAATTTGAGCATAATAAGTATTTTACCGAAGAACTTAAGGAATAATCCGTTGTGCTTGATGCTATAACAAAAGAACTTGATTATATTAGTAGAGAAGTTTGTAATCTCCAATCTAAGTATGCTTTTGCTGAAAGTTTGCTACGAAAAATATATGATGCACAAGCTACTCTAGTAAATCAAATGGCCGCTAAACCAATCTCACTAGAGGATAAAAATGATGAAGATCTTAAAATGATTGGTGTTTCTTCCATTGGTTCCTTGTTTGGTAAAGTTAAGATTGATGAAAAAGGGACTGGAGAAGAGTCAACTTTAGTTAGAAGGCGTCCCGATATTCCGGAGGGTTAAATCTTGTTGAGAAAATTGATAAAAGTGGGTTTGAAGAGGTCAAAACTTTTAACTAGTGATGTGCCCACTCTTTTGGATTACAAATACTTTAATTATGATAGTTGCCCTTTGATTGATTTTATGGTGCAATTAATGATAAATTCACCCCATGCTTATGAACAAAATAAAGCTTTTACTAAACATATTGTTGATGCTCTGATGAAAGCTTTAGAAGAAAAGTTGGAATTAAAAGTTTCAATTCCTAGAAAATTGCATGATGAACGGGAACCTACTATCAAAGTCATGATTAAAAATTATGAGTCTTTTGCTTTGTGTGACTTGGGTGCTAGTGTTTCTACAATTCCGAAATCTTTATGTGATGTGCTTGGTCTTACCGATATTGAATCATGTTCTTTGAATTTGCACTTGGCGGATTCTACTATTAAAAAGCCTATGGGAAGAATTAATGATGTTCTTATTCTTGAAAATAGGAATTATGTGCCCATAGATATTATTTTTCTTGATATTGATTGCAATCCGTCTTGTCCAATTCTTCTTGGTAGACCGTTTTACGCACTATCGGTGTTGTCATTGATATGAAAGAAGGCAATATTAAATTCCAATTTACTTTGAGGAAGGGTATGGAACACTTCCCTAGAAGAAGAATTAGGCCATCACATGAAACAATCGTGAGGGCATCTTATGTATCTCGAAACAAAGATGACAAAACTTAGATACTTGCTTTATGCCTAGCTAAGGGTGTAAAACTATAGCACTTGTTGGGAGGCAACCCAATGAATAAAATTTATTTTTGCTTTTTGCTTTCTATTTTTGAGTGTTAGCACAATTCTGCTACTATTATGATTGTATTTTTTGTGTTTTAATTGTGTTTGTGCCAAGTAAAGCCTTTAGGATCTTCTTGGGTGATAGTTGTTTGATCTTGCTGAAAAAACAGAAACTTTTGTGCTTGCAAAAATAATTTCCGTTTTTAACCAGAGAGCGATAAAATACCCATTCCTTTTTCAGTAGATTAATATACAAATTGCCCAGGTCGTCCTAATTTTTCAGTGTTTTTGGACTTACAGAAGTATTCGAATCACCCAGATTGCTACAGGGTGTTCTGTTTTTGACAGATTCTATTTTCTTTGCGTTGTGTGCTCGTTTTGATGGCTCTATGGTTTTCTTTGAAGAGTTTTTGCCATAGAAAAGTTGGAATACAGTAGATATACTGCAATAACAAAATATGAATTGGTTTACTATAGCACTTATAGTAGTGATTTGTTTTCTTATACTAACGGATCTCACGAAGGCTTTTGTTGAGTTTTGTGTGATTGAAGTTTTCAAGTTTTGGGTTATCTTACAATGGATGAAGGAATAAGGAGTAAGAAGAGCCTAAGCTTGGGGATTCCCAGGCATCCCAAACCATTATCCAAAAGAGAGCAAGCAACTAGGCCTGGGGATGTCGCCGAGTGGCATCCCCTCTTTCTTCTAACGACCATCGGTATTTTACTCGAAGCTATATTTTTATTCGTCACATACTATGTGTTTAGCTTGGAGCGTCTTGTATGATATGAGTCTTTGCTTGTTTTATTTTGTGATTTCAGTCTTGATTCCTTGCCCGACACGCCTATTTGAGAGAGCCAAAATTATGCCATAACTTGCTAGAATTGCTCTCTATGCTTCACTTAAACTTTTAATGAGCTATGGACTTGCTCTAGTGCTTCACTTATATCTTTTTGAGCACGGTGTGCTTTAGTATTTTTAAACAAATGCTCTCTTGCTTCACTTAGATTTATTTGAGAGTTAGTAAAATTTTCAATAAATTCTCTCTTGCTTCACTTAAATTAATTTGAGAGAAAGAAATATTATGCTCATGATCTTCACTTATATTTGTTTGAGCTTGTCAAAAGCAACACATGAAAATTAGTCCCAAAGTGATAGATATCAAGAATGATATAATAAAAACTTCCATGAAGATCATTGGATAAAATAAACTTGATTCTTAGTAATAGTTTTGAGATATGATGATGTGATATGTGAGTCATTTTGATGAGTAATTATGTTTTAGTAAGAATATTGGTGTTAAGATTTGTGATTCCCTATGCAAGCACGAAAGTCAATAGTTATGCAATGAAATTATATCCTACTTGTGGTGCATTATTCGGTGTTAATTATGCTTAATGCTTGCTTATGAGATTATTCATTTCTTCGTTGGTCGCTTCTCAATCTGTTACTAGCCTTCATTTTGCACTAAGTATGATCACTACTTGTGCATCCAAAAACCTTTAAACCAGTTTTGCCACATGAGTCCACTATACCTACCTATATGCGGTATTCTTTTGCCGTCCTAAGCAAATTTGTATGTGCCATCTCTAATTTTCAAAATAAACTTCTCTTTTGTGTGTTCGTTCCGCTCGCAGAGCGGTGAGGGGTGGCTAATATTTTCCATGATGTGTTGTTCTCACGATGAGTGTTTATTCACTTTTCATTGCACGAGAGTAAGGCAAAGGTATTAGGGATACCCAGTCTCAAAATGAAAAATGAATTTACTTTATGTTGTCAAATAATAAATTCTTTGGAAAGTGTTGGTATGGAAGGCACCCATGGATATGGTTAGCCATGGAAAGTGAAAGTATGGTGCAAAAAGGAATAAACTTTATTTCCTGTTTGGGAACCGCCTATGATATATCTAGCATGGAAAGTGTTGGTAACTCTAAGTCGTTTTCATTGGTGGGAAGGACACACCTCCCAAAATGTTTTTATCTCTAAGTTTTTCGCTTTGAGCTCTGGCATCTCTACAGATCCCTACTTCCCTCTGTGAAGGGCCTTTCTTTTACTTTATGCAATTTTTATTTTTGAATTTGAGTCTCTGTCTTCTCTTATAAAGGTACCAACTAGGAGGCACTATGATCGTACTTGAGCACTGGGTGTAGTTAATAAGATAGTGTGTTTCATGAATGGATCAATGATTGAGCATGATTGGCTAGGGATAGCTTATTTTAGTGTTGATATTTTGAAAGACATGGTTTCTTGTTGATATGCTTGAGTATTTAAGTTATCGTGTCAAAACTAGACTATTGCTTTGAACAGTATAAAAGTCCAAATGTTCAAATGTCCACGCTATAGAGAAAAGAATATGATATGGCATGTTAGGCAGCATTCCACATCAAAAATTCTGTTTTTATCACTTACCTACTCGAGGACGAGCATGAGTTAAGCTTGGGGATGCTGATACGTCTCCAACATATCTATAATTTTTGATTGTTCCATGCTATTATATTATCAATCTTGGATGTTTTATAATCATTTTATAGTCATTTTATATCATTATTGGTACTAACCTATTGACATAGTGCCAAGTGCGAGTTGCGGTTTTTTTGCATGTTTTTTACATCACAGAAAATCAATACCAAATGGAGTCCAAATGCAACGAAACTTTACGGAGAATTTTTATGGACCAAAAGACACCTAATTGGCCAAGGCAACGCCTGGGCGGTGATCCGAGGGGAGCACAACCCACCAGGGCGCGCCAGGAGGCCCAGACACGCCCTGGTGGATTGTGCCCACCTAGGGTTCCCCCCGGACCGCCTCTTTGCTCTATAAATACCCCAATATTCCTAAAACCCTAGGGGAGTTGATGAAAATCAATTCCTGATGCCCCAGAGTCCACAACCACCAGATCCAATCTAGACACCATCACGGAGGGGTTCACCACTTCCATTGGTGCCTCTCCGATGATGCGTGAGTAGTTCTTTGTAGACCTTCGGGTCCGTAGTTAGTAGATAGATGACTTCCTCTCTCTCGTTTGATTCTCAATACAATGGTCTCTTGGAGATCCATATGATGTAACTCTTTTTGCGGTGTGTTTGTTGGGATCGGATGAACTTTGAGTTTATGATCAGATCTATCTTTTTATATCCATGAAAGTTATTTGAGTTTCTTTGATCTCTTATATGCATGATTGCTTATAGCCTCGTATTTCTTCTCCGATATTTGGGTTTTGTTTGGCCAACTTGATCTATTTATCTTGCAATGGGAAGAGGTGCTTTGTAGTGGGTTCGATCTTACGGTGCTTGATCCCAGTGACAGAAGGGGAACCGACACATATGTATCATTGCTACTAAGGATAAAATGATGGGGTCTATGTCTACATAGACAGATCTTGTCTACATCATGTGATCGTTCTTATTGCATTACTCTGTTTCCCCATGAACTTAATACACTAGATGCATGCTGGATAGCAGTCGATGTGTGGAGTAATAGTAGTAGATGCAGGTAGGAGTCCGTCTACTAATGTTGGACGTGATGCCTATGTAGTGATCATTGACTGGATATCATCATGATTATTTGAAGTTCTATCAATTGCCTAACAATATTTTTTTACCCACCGTTTGCTATTTTTTCTCGAGAGAAGCCACTAGTGAAACCTACGGCCCCCGGGTCTCTTTCTCATATTATTTGCCTTTGCGATCTATTTTCCTTTCCTTTTATTTTCAGATATATTAAACCAAAAATACAAAAATACCTCGCTGCAACTTATTTTATTTGGCGTTAGATCTATCAATATTTACAACTTTCTCCCGTCCACGTGCCAATTTCTGGCACCGTTGCCCGAAAGGGATTGACAACCCCTTTAACACGTCAGATTGCGAGTATTTTTTATTTGTGTGCAGGTGCTGTTCACGTTGTGTTGCTTGGTTCTCCTACTGGTTCGGTAACCTTGGTTTCACATCTAAGGGAAATACCTATCGCCGCTGTGCTGCATCATCCTTTCCTCTTTGGGGAAATACCGACATAGCTTCAAGCGACATCATGTCACCAGTGTGCCGCTGCCATTCCTTGGGAGCCAATGGTTGCGCCAAATTCTGATGGAGTTCTCATTGCCCACACACCAAAGAAGTCATGTTTTTAAGAGATCAAGAACATGTACCACCCCTTGCCATGTCGCTGAGGCACCACTTGAGAATACCATGTCCTCCAAGTTGCCATTTGGGTAGTACCTTGCCTTCAAAATACGGGTGCACAGGCTATCCGGGTTGATCAACAGCCGCCAAGCTTGGCGCGCGAGGAGGGCTTGATTAAATAGACATAGATCACCAAAACCCAACCCCCCTTGTGACTTAGTTTTGATCAAGTGAATCCATGCTCTCAAATGCATCTCCTTTATCTACGCCCCCAAAAAAGTTCCAAATCATTCTAATAAGGTCCTCGCGGGTTGGTCTCTAGCATCGATCTGATCCATGGCACAGAGCAAAAGGGCAGAACATTTTGGGCCAACAATCATATGTGGTTCCATGAGCACAAGCATTTCCGCAACCATGTGGTCGCTCAACCATTGATGGTACAACATCCAAGAGGCCGTGTCCAAGTATTGCAGCCATTTGAAGCAACTAATCAGTCGATGGCCAAATAGTGCAATGATACGTCCATTTTTCATCATGTTTCCTATTGTTATTTTAATATTTTGATCAATATAATACTTTGTGGTGCAATTATAATGCCTTTTCTCTCTTAATTTGCAAGATTTACATGAAGAGGGTGATTGCTGGCAGCTGGAATTCTGGACCTGAAAAAGCTATATCAGAGATACCTATTCTGCACAACTCCAAAAGAGCTAAAATTTCACAGAGAATTATTTTGAAATATATATATAATATTGGTGAAAATAAATAGTAGAGGAGGTCCACCAGGTGCCCACGAGGCACCTGGGCGCGCCCTGGTGGCTCGTGGGGCCCCTAGCCATCCTCAGAGGCCCATCTTCTGCTATATGAAGCCATTTGCCCTAGAAAAAAATACAATAAGAGGACTTTCGGGATGAAGCGCCACCGTCTCGAGGCGGAACATACGAAGGGGCACTTTTGCTTGCTGCTGGAGCGATTCCGCCGAGGATACTTTCCTCCAGGAGGGGGAAATCGAAGTCATTGACATCAACAACAACCTTCTCATTGTGGGAGGACCAATCTTCATTAACATCTTCACCAACACCATCTCATCTCAAACCTAGTTCATCTCTTGTATTCCATGTTTGTCTCAAAACCTCAGATTGGTACATATGGGTTGCTATAATGTTGATTTCATCTTGTAGTTGATGCTAGCTGGTTTATTTGGTGGAATATTATATGTTCATATTCTTGATGCTATTTAATACCCCTCTAATCTTGAACATGGATATGATTTCTGAATAGTTCCTTTTATTCTGGAGGACATGGGAGAAGTCTTGTCGAAAGTAATCATCTGAATTTGGTATTCATTCGATATTTTGATGATATGTAGGTTGTTGTTTCCCTTAGTGGTGTCGTGTGAACATCGACTACATGACACTTCACCGTACTTGGGCCTAAGGGAAGGCATTATGGATTAGTAATTAGATGATGGGTTGCTAGAGTGACAGAAGCTTAAACCCTCGTTTATGTGCTATTCCGTAAGGGGCTAATTTGGATCCATATGTTTCATGCTATGGTTAGATTTATCTTAATTCTTCTTTTGTAGTTGCGGATGCATGCGAGAGGGGGTAATTATAAGTGGGAGGTTAGTTCAAGTAAGTGAAGGGAAACGTAGCATGAAATATCAAAAATTTCCTACGCTCACGCAAGATCTATCTAGGAGATGCATAGCAACGAGAAGGGGAGAGTGTGTCCACGTACCCTCGTAGACCAAAAGGGGAAGCGTTAGTTTAACGCGGTTGATGTAGTCGAATGTCTTCTCGATTCAACCGATCAAGCACCGCACGTACGTCACCTCCGAGTTCTACACACGATCAGCTCGATGACGTCCCTCGAACTCTTGATCCAGCAAAGTGTCGAGGGAGAGTTTCGTCAGCACGACTGCGTGTTGACAGTGATGGTGAAGTGATCCGCGCAGGGCTTCGCCTAAGCACTATGACAATATGACCATAGGCATACACTGTGGAGGGGGGCACCGCACACGGCTTGGAACAATTGATCTATGTTAGAGGTGCCCCACCCCCGTATATAAAGGAGTGAGAGGGGAGGCGGCTGGCCCTAGGCATGCCCCAAGTGGGAGGAGTCCCACTTGGGCTCCTAGTAGGATTCACCCCCTCCCTTTTATCGGAGGGGGAAAGGGGGAAGGACGAGAGGAGGAGAAGGAAAGGGGGGCGCCGCCCCTAGTCCAATTCGGACTCCTCCCTTGGGGGGGGGGGGCGCCGCCTCTTGTGGGCTGGCTTGACTCCCTCCTATGGCCCATATGGCCCATATCTTCCCCCGGGGGGTTCTGGTAACCCCCCCGGTACCCCGATATGTACCCGATACAATCCGAAACACTTCCAGTGTCCGAATACTATCATCCAATATATCAATCTTTACCCCTCGACCATTTCGAGACTCCTCGTCGTGTCTGTGATCTCATCCGGGACTCCGAACAACATTCGGTCACCAAATCACAAAACTCATAATACAAATCATCGACATCGAACATTAAGCGTGCAGACCATACGGGTTCGAGAACTATGTAGACATGGCCGAGACATCTCTCCGGTCAATAACCAACAACAAAACCTGGATGCTCATATTGGTTCCTACATATTCTACGAAGATCTTTATCGGTCAAACTGTAATGAAAATAGTCATTCCCTTTGTCATCGGTATGTTACTTGCCCGAGATTCGATCGTCGGTATCTTCATACCTAGTTCAATCTCATTACCATCGAGTCTCTTTACTCGTTCTGTAATGCATCATCCCGCAACTAACTCATTAGTCACATTGCTTGCCAGGCTTATTATGATGTGCATTACCGAGAGGGCCCAAAGGTACCTCTCCAATACTCGGAGTGACAAATCCTAATCTCGGTCTATGCCAACCCAACAAACACCTTCGGGGATACCTGTAGAGCATATTTATAATCAACCGGTTATGTTGTGACGTTTTCTAGCACACAAGGTATTCCTCCGGTATCCAGGAGTTGCATAATCTCATAGTCAAAGGAATATGTATATGACATGAAGAAAGCAATAGCAATAAAACTGAAGGATCAACATGCTAAGCCAATAGATGGGTCTTGTCCATCACATCATTTTCCTAATGATGTGACCCCGTTCATCAAATGACAACACATGTATATGGTTAGGAAACTTAAGCATCTTTGATTAATGAGCTAGTCTAGTAGAGGCTTACTAGGGACACGATGTTTTGTCTATGTATTCACACATGTATCAAGTTTCCTGAAATAGCTGAAAATGATGTTCTTGACCGCTGTCCCACGATCCACTCCTGGATTGCTTTGGTACCTCTCTGCGAGACTTATAGCAAGGCACACATCAAGTCTGGTACACAACATTGCATACATGATAGAACCTATGGCTGAGGCATAGGGAATGACTTTCATTTTCTCTCCATCTTCTGCAGTGGTCGGGCATTGAGTCTGACTCAACTTCTTCAAAACTTTATCAAGGTATGTGCTTTGTTAAAGTCTAATTAAGCGTCTTGATCTATCTCTATAGATCTTGATGCCCAATATATAAGCAGCTTCACCAAGGTGTTTCATGGAAAAACTCTTATTCAAGTATCCTTTTATGCTATCCAGAAATTCTATATCATTTCCAATCAACAATATGTCATGCACATATAATATTAGAAATGCTAAAGAGCTCCCACTTACTTTCTTGTAAATACATGATTCTCCAAAATTCTATATAAAACCATATGCTTTGATCACACTATCAAAGCACATATTCCAACTCCTAGATTCTTGCACCAGTCCATAAATGGATCACTGGAGCTTGCACACTTTGTTAGCACCTTTAGGATCGACAAAACCTTCTGGTTGCATCATATACAACTCTTGTTTGAGAAATCCATTAAGGAATGCAGTTTTAACATCCATTTGCCAAATTTCATAATCATAAAATGCGGCAATTGCTAACATGATTCGGTCAGACTTAAGCATCGCTACGGGTGAGAAAGTCTCATCGTAGTCAACTCCTTGAACTTGTTGAAAACCTTTTGCAATAAGTCGAGCTTTGTAGACAGTAACATTACCATCAGTGTCAGTCTTCTTCTTGAAGATCCATTTATTCTCTATGGCTTGCCGATCATCGGGGAAGTCAACCAAAGTCCATACTTTGTTCTCATACATGGATCCTATCTCATACTTCATGGCCTGAAGCCATTTCATGGAATTTGGGCTCATCATGGCTTCCTCATAGTTCGTAGGTTCATCATGGTCTAGTAACACGACTTCCAGAACAGGATTACCATACCACTCTGGTGCGGAACGTATTCTGGTTGACCTACGAGGTTCGGCAGCAACTTGATCTGAAGTTTCATGATCATCATCATTAGCTTCCTCACTAATTGGTGTAGGCATCACGGGAATGTTTTTCTGTGATGAGCTAGTTTCCAATTCGAGAGAAGGTACAATTACCTCATCAAGTTCTACTCTCCTCCCACTCACATCTTTTGAGAGAAACCCCTTCTCCAGAAAGGATCCATTCTTAGCAACAAATATCTTGCCTTCGAAACTGTGATATAAGGTGTACCCAACAGTTTATTTTGGGTATCCTATGAAGACGCACTTCTCCGATTTGGGTTTGAGCTTATCAGGTTGAAGCTTTTTCACATAAGCATCGCAACCCCAAACTTTAAGAAACGACAGCTTAGGTTTCTTGCCAAACCATAGTTCATACGGTGTCATCTCAATGGATTTAGATGGTACCCTATTTAACGTGAATGCAGTTGTCTCTAATGCATAACCCCAAAACGATAGTGGTAAATCGGTAAGAGACATCATAGATCGCACCATATTTAATGAAGTACGGTTACGACGTTCGGACACACCATTATGCTGTGGTGTTCCAGGTGGCATGAGTTGTGAAACTATTTCACATTGTTTTAAATGAAGGCCAAACTCGTAACTTAAATATTCGCCTCCGTGATCAGATCGCAGAAACTTTATTTTCTTGTTACGATGATTTTCCACTTCACTCTAAAATTCTTCGAACTTTTGAAATGTTTCAGACTTGTGTTTCATTAAGTAGATATACCCACATCTGCTCAAATCATCTATGAAGGTCAGAAAATAACGATACCCACCGCGAGCCTCAACACTCATCGGACCGCATACATCATTATGTATTATTTCCAATAAGTCAGTGGCTTGCTCCATTGTTGTGGAGAACGGAGTCTTAGTCATCTTGCCCATGAGGCATGATTCGCAAGCATCAAATGATTCATAATCAAGTGATTCCAACTGTCCAGCTATATGGAGTTTCTTCATGCACTTTACACCAATATGACCTAAACGGTAGTGCCACAAATATGTTGCACTATCATTATCGAATTTGCATATTTTGGCATCAATATTATGAATATGTGTATCACCATGATCGAGATTCAACAAAAATAGACCACTCTTCAAGGGTGCATGACCATAAAACATATTACTCATATAAATAGAACAACCATTATTCTCTGATTTAAATGAAGAAGCGTCTCGCATCAAAAAAGATCTAGATATAATGTTCATGCTTAATGCTGGCACCAAATAACAATTATTCATGTCTAAAACTAATCCCAAAGGTAGATGTAGAGGTAGCGTGCCGACGGCGATCACATCGACCTTGGAACTATTCCCGACATGCATCGTCACCTCGTCCTTAGGCAATCTTCGTTTAATCCATAGCCCCTGTTTTGAGTTGCAAATATGAGCAACAGAACTAGTATCAAATACCCAGGCACTACTATGAGCATTAGTAAGGTACACATCAATAACATGTATATCAAATATACCTTTGTTCACTTTTCCATCCTTCTTATCTGCCAAATACTTGGGGCAATTCCGCTTCCAGTGACCAGTCCCTTTGAAGTAGAAGCACTCAGTTCCAGGCTTTGGTCCAGACTTGGGCTTCTTCCCGGGAGTGACAACTTGCTTGCCATTCTTCTTGAAGTCCCCCTTCTTTCCCTTGCCCTTTTTCTTGAAACTAGTGGTCTCGTTAACCATCAACACTTGATGCTCTTTCTTGATTTCTACCTCCGCAGCTTTGAGCATAGCGAAGAGCTCGGGAATTGTCTTATCCATCCCTTGCATATTGTAGTTCATCATGAAGCCTTTGTAGCTTGGTGTCTGTGATTGAAGAACTCTGTCAATAACACTATCATCTGGAAGATTAACTCCCAGCTGAGTCAAGTGGTTATGGTACCCAGACATTCTGAGTATGTGTTCACTGACAGAACTGTTCTCCTCCATCTTGCAGCTATAGAACTTGTTGGAGACTTCATATCTCTCAACTCAGACATTTGCTTGAAATATTAACTTCAATTCCTATAACATCTTATATGGTCCATGACATTCAAAACGTCTTTGAAGTCCCGATTCTAAGCCGTAAAGCATGGCACACTGAACTATAGAGTAGTCATCAAACCGCGTCTGCCAGACGTTCAAGGCGTCTACATTAGCAGGAGGGGGCTTGTCACCTAGCGGTGCATCAAGGACATAATTCTTCTGTGGAGCAATGAGGATAATCCTCAAGTTACGGACCCAGTCTGTGTAGTTGCTACCATCATCTTTCAACTTAGCTTTCTCTAGGAACACATTAAAATTCATGGGAACGGTAGCACGGGCCATTGATCTACAACAAAGATATGCAAAAACTATCAGGACTAAGTTCATGATAAATTAAGTTCAACTAATCATATTACTTAAGAACTCCCACTTAGATAGAAATCCCTCGAGTCATCTAAATGATCACGTGATCCATATCAACTAAACCATGTACGATCATCACGTGAGATGGAGTAGTTTTCGATGGTGAACATCTCTATGTTGATCATATCTACTATATGATTCACATTCGGCCTTTCGGTCTCCAGTGTTGTGAGGTCATGTCTGTACATGCTAGGCTCGCCAAGTTTAACCCGAGTATTCCGCACGTGCAAAACTGTCTTACCCCCGTTGCATGTGAACGTCAAGTGTGTTGTTTTAACCTTCAACAAGGACCGACCGTAGTCAAATTTGATTCAACTAAAGTTGGAGAAACAGCAACCCGCCAGCCACCCTTGTGCAAAACAAGTTGCACGTCTGTCGGTGGAACCGGTCTCATGAAGGTGGTCATGTTAGGTTGGTCCGGGCTACTTCATCCAACAATACCGTCGAATCAAAATGAGACGTTGGTGGTAAGAAGTATGACTATCATTGCCCACAACTCTTTGTGTTCTACTCGTGCATATCATCTACGCATAGACCTGGCTCAGATGCCACTGAAGGGAAACGTAGGATGCAATTTCAAAAGTTTCTTACGCTCACACCAGATCTATCTAGGAGATGCATAGCAATGAGAGGGGGAGAGTGTGTCCATGTACCCTCGTAGACCAAAAGCGGAAGTGTTAGTTTAACATGGTTGATGTAGTCGAACGTCTTCTCGATTCAACCGATCAAGCATCGAACATACAACACCTCCGAGTTCTGCACACGTTTAGCTTGATGACGTCCCTCAAACTCCTTATCCAGCAAAGTGTCAAGGGAGAGTTTCGTCAGGATGACGGCGTGTTGACGGTGATGATGTAGTGATCCATGCAGGGGTTCACCTAAGCACTACGACAATATGACCGGAGGCGTAAATTGTGGAGGGGGCGCCGCACACGGCTTGGAACAATTGATCTGTGTTAGAGGCACCCCCACCCTCGTATATAAAGGAGGGAGAGGGGAGGAGGCCGGCCCTAGGTGTGCCCCAAGTGGGAGGAGTCCAACTTGGGCTCCTAGTAGGATTCGCCCCCCTCCTTTTATCGGAGGGGGAAGGAGGAGAGGAGGAGAAGGAAAGGGGAGCGCCGCCCCCTCCCCTAGTCCAATTCAGACTTCTCCCTTGGGGGGGGGGCGCCACCACTTATGGGCTGGCTTGCCTTCCTCATATGGCCCATATCTTCCCCCGAGGGGTTCCGATAACCCCCCGGTACTCCGATATGTACCTGAGGGAGTCCTGGATTAGGGGGTCTCTGGACAGCCAGACTATATCCTTTGGCCGGACTGTTAGACTATGAAGATACAAGATTGAAGACTTCGTCTCGTATCCGGATGGGACTCTACTTGGCGTGGAAGGCAAGCTAGGCAATACGGATATGTATATCTCCTCCTTTGTAACCGACCTTGTGTAACCCTAGCCCTCTCCGGTGTCTATATAAACCGGAGGGTTTTAGTCCGTAGGACAACATACAGTCATACCATAGGCTAGCTTCTATGGTTTAACCTCTCTGATCTCGTGGTAGATCTACTCTTGTACTACCCATATCATCAATATTAATCAAGTAGGACGTAGGGTTTTACCTCCATCAAGAGGGCCCGAACCAGGGTAAAACTTCGTGTCCCCTGCCTCCTGTTACCATCCGCCTAGACGCACAGTTCGGGACCCCCTACCCGAGATCCGCCGGTTTTGACACCGACATTGGTGCTTTCATTGAGAGTTCCTCTGTGCCGTCGCCAGAAGGAAGGATGTCTCGTCTCATCTTTAAAGACGGTACTACTGTTGGGGGAGCTTTGGCTATCGGCCAAACTCTCCGGCTAGGCGGTTCCATCATGACCGCCTGTTCCGCCGCCGCGCCGATGATGACTTCTCGGGTCATCGAAAAAAGCCTCCACGTCAAATCGGCACTCGCCGAACAGATGGATCCAATGGAGCTCGCGTCCTTAAACGAGCTCTTAGATCGCATCGCCGCCTTGGGAGTCGCTATGGACTATGATCGGATTGGGCTTAAACCCGATCAAAGGGAGATTAACTCTCCACCGGTCACCCATCATATTGCAGTGGTGGAGGAACAATGCGGCGACCTTTCCTCCATCTTGAGGACCAACTATGTCCGGATTCCCGAGCTCTCTGAGCCGGCGCCCGTTCGCGGGAGGACAACATCCAATCCCTGAACTTAGAGTCAGGCAGCGGGCCAGGATTATCGGGTCACACCCCGGAACCGGAACTTCCAAAATTGGAAATTCCTCGGCCCCTGGATCCCAGATCAGGTGAGGGTTCGGATTCAATTCCACCCACCCACCCAAACATAAGCGATCTTTCCCACATCAGGCAAGAGCCCCAGGAAATAGTACATCACTATTGGGCCAGATTCCTCCTTGCGATGAACAAGGTTAAGGACTGTCGCGAGGAAGACGCAATCCTATTTTTCTGCAATAATTGCACGGACAAGGGAATCCTTAACGCCATAAATCGCCATGAGATAACATGCTTCGCTGACTTGGCGTCCATAGTACGAAAGTACTGTGCGATGGAAAGTGCCTGCAAAACCAAAATGAACTTTTGGGATAATCCGGCCCTGAATACAAACCTAGTCTGAAACAAAAGGTGCATTATCACAATACACCCGGGTCAACTACCAAAAAGCAAAAACCCTCTACAGGGTATGGAACCGTACTGGAGGGATGGCTCAACGGACCCTGCAAAATTCATAGTACAGCAGATACAATACCAATGCACAACCTTAGAGCATGTTGGATACTCCGGCAGGTGGCCAAAAGTGGTGAGGATCTACTTCTCCCAAATACCACAGAGCACCATCCCGTGGATAACAATACAGTGTTAACGGTCTTTGAGACCTTCGCGTCAAATAATAGACGCAAGCGAACACTACGCAGCATGGCCGAAATCTGCCACGTAGCAGCAATAAATCCATGGAGTGACATGGCTATTACCTTCAATGCCAGTGATGAACCTAAATTCCGAACAGCCCGAGCACCAGCCACACTGGTCCTCAGTCCAATCGTGGATGGCTTTCGACTCACCAAAGTACTCATGGACGGCAGCAGCGGATTAAACCTCATTTATGAGGAAACTCTTCAAAAGATGGAAATAGACTGGAACTGCATTGAGCAAAGTAGCAAAACCTTTAGAGGAATCATCCCCAGTCGGGAAGCACGCTGTGCTGGGAAAATCACACTAGATGTGGTATTCGGCATGCCGGATAATTACAGGTCCGAAGAAATTACATTCCAAGTGGTCTCGTTCAGCAGTGGTTATCACGCTCTTTTAGGACGGGAGGCATTCACAATCTTCCAAGCCGTACCCCATTACGGGTACATGAAGCTCAAAATGCCCGGGCCCAATGGAATCATCACTCTCGCCAGCGATCCGGACACAGCACTCCGCGTCGAAAACAAAACAACCGCATTGGCCCTCGAGGCATTATCCTAAGCCCTCTCGGCCGAGGAATTAACCACGCTACGTCCACAGTGGACAGGGACGATGTGATACTCGACAAGAGATCCAAGTCCACCTCTTTTAAACCAGCAGATGAAATAGTCAAATTCCAAGTCCACCCAACGGACCCTACAAAAACAGCCTCCATCGGGGCACAGCTAAGCCCCGCTGTGGACGCCGCACTACGAGAGTTCCTACGCGAGAACTAGGACATATTCGCCTAGCATCCCTCAGACATGCCAGGAATCCCACACAGGCTGGCCGAGCATAGCCTCAATATCCTAAAGGAATTCAAGCCGGTCAAGCAAGCTCTTCGGCGTTTCTACGAACCTAAGAGATAGGCCATGCGAGAGGAACTAGCCAAGTTATTGGAGGCCGGATTCATCAAAGAAATAAAACACCCGGACTGGCTAGCAAACTTGGTGATGGTACCAAAGAAGGACAAATCCTGGCGCCTTTGTGTCGATTTCAATGACCTCAATAAAGCTTGCCCAAAGGATCCCTTCCCCCTCCCACGCATCGATCAAATCATTGATGCTACCGCAGGACACGAGTCATTGTGTTTCCTCGACGCATACTCCGGTTACCACCAAATCAAGATGGCGGAGTCCGGCCAATCCGCAACGGCATTCATCACACCATACGGTCCCGTCTGTTTTAACACAATGCCTTTTGGGCTAAAGAACACTGGCGCAACATATCAGCGCATGATTCAGACATGTCTGGAGAAACAAATCGGCAAAATAGTAGAGGCATACGTAGACGATGTGGTTGTTAAAACCAAACACGTCGACTCTTTGATAGATGACTTGAGGCTCACATTCGACAACCTCTGAACATACGACATCAAGCTCAATCCGGAAAAATGTGTTTTCGGCGTACCAGCCGAAAAGCTCCTGGGTTTCATTGTCTCCAGTAGAGGTATCGAAGCTAATCCGGCCAAAATCCGAGTGTCGGTGTCAAAACCGGCAGATCTTGGGTAGGGGGTCCCGAACTGTGCGTCTAGGCCGGATGGTAATAGGAGACAGGGGACACTTTGTTTTACCCAGGTTCGGGCCCTCTCGATGGAGGTAAAACCCTACTCCTGCTTGATTAATATTGATGATATGGGTAGTACAAGAGTAGATCTACCACGAGTTAGAGGAGGCTAAACCCTAGAAGCTAGCCTATGGTATGATTGTTGTGTATGGAGTTGATCGTCTACGGACTACAACCCTCCGGTTTATATAGACACCGGATAGGGTTAGGGTTACACAGAGTCGGTTACAATGGTAGGAGATCTTGAATATCCGCATCGCCAAGCTTGCCTTCCACGCCAAGGAAAGTCCCATCCGGACACAGGACGAAGTCTTCAATCTTGTATCTTCATAGTCCAGGAGTCCGGCTGAAGGTATAGTCCGGCTACCCGAACACCCCCTAATCCAGGACTCCCTCAGTAGCCCCTGAACCAGGCTTCAATGACGACGAGTCCGGTGTGCAAATTTTCTTCGGCATTGCAAGGCAGGTTCCTCCTCCAAGTCCTTCATAGAAGATTTGTAAACACCAAGAGTGGTGTCCGGTTCTGCAAAATAAGTTTCCACATATCGCCATAGAGAGAATAATAATATTAACACAAATCAAATCTGCTGACGTATTCTGTAGTGCGCTATCACACTACAGCCAAGTCCTTTACTCAAATCATTTTTACTTTTCCACCTCAACATGTTTTGCGAGGCGGTTTCCTTGGCACGTCTTGTTAAAG
The DNA here is from genome assembly GCF_003073215.2 of Triticum urartu. Lineage (NCBI taxonomy): Eukaryota > Viridiplantae > Streptophyta > Magnoliopsida > Poales > Poaceae > Triticum > Triticum urartu. The sequence continues at coordinate 183,078,984 of NC_053027.1, read as the reverse complement.
TAGAGATCGTGTACCCTTTTTTACGGGTTTCTCATCAATACGGACGTGGGTAACCCTAACCGCGCCCTTTACCACGGCGCTCGGGAGGCAAGCGAGTTTTATTAGGCAGGTGGGGACGCACAACCGCATCCGCCCATATAAGGGGATAAGGATCCACCTTTTTACCTACGCCTTCTTCCTCCTTTTCCTACCCATCTCCTGCGCACTCGAGCTCCAGCGCCCAAGCCCGCACTTCCTACCTCAACCTTTCTCCAGCGATGTCCGGAGCGGGAGGCAAGTGGAAGGTCTCCACCATCACAGAGGGTGACGTCAAAAAGCTTAGGAAGGCCGGATACTTGTCCAAAGACATCGCGCACCGGCTTCCCGAGGCGGGGCAGCTTGTCCCCACCCCAAGGCCCCATGAGAGGGTAGTATTTCTTCCCCACTTCCTCCGCGGACTGGGTTTTCCACTCCATCCATTCGTCCGGGGGCTCATGTTCTACTACGGCCTGGATTTCCATGATCTGGCCCCGAACTTCATCCTCAACATCTCGGCGTTTATCGTTGTGTGCGAGGCTTTCCTCCGCGTCCGCCCCCATTTTGGCCTCTGGCTCAAGACCTTCAACGTCAAGCCCAAGGTGGTGCGCGGCAACCAGGCGGAGTGCGGAGGAGCCATGGCGGGCAAGATTGCCAACGTCCTGTGGTTCGAGGGCTCCTTCGTAGAGACCCTAAAGGGGTGGCAAGCCGGATGGTTTTACATCACCGAGCCACGCGATCCGGACTAGATCGCACCCCCGAATTCCGATCCGGACCCCCCACGCGGCTCATGTCCTGGAAAGAGACGGGCCTGTCGTGGGGTAACGAGAAAGAGGTGACCGGACTAAAGACATGGATCCATTCCCTGGTAAACAAGTCAATCAGGCTTGTAAATGTAGTCCAGGTCATGCTCGTTCGCCGAATCCTCCCGTGTTAACAACGGGACTTTACTTTGTAGGAGTTTGACCCAGCACGGCACCGAACCTTTAACAGGCTCTTCGACACGACGTATGAAGACGTCTGGAAGGTGCTAATCAAAGGTGCCGGGGCTCCCGCATCCGCTTCCGAGGACCGTGGATACAGCTCACAGCGTCACGCTAGCGAGGTAAGCCATTTTAGCCTTTTACAGGATGTTCAGCTTTTTTCATAGTTTAACTCTATGCGGGATTTAAACTCCCTTACCTTTGACAGGCTTGGCGAGCGGTATCCGGACCGATTAACTGTCCGGCTCCGCTGCCCGAAGACCCAGCCCCAGCTCTACTGGTGGAGCTGCTGGCTCCGGTGCCTTATGTGGTGCCGGAAAATAAGGCCAAGAAGAAGAAGACCACGGGGACTCGAAAGAGTACTCGCAACGTGGTGTTGTCGGGCTCGTCGTCCGACGAGTCCGGGGCGCCCTCCTCCCGTGAAAATGAGGAGGAGGAAGAAGAAAGCTCTCCCCCCTCATCGGAGGGAGGAAAGAAAAGGAAGGCCACCCCAGGGGGAAGGCCGAAGGGTCCAAGAGGAGGAAAACCCTTCCGCCGGACTACGCCCCCGACGCCGACGAGGACGAAGAGGAGTGGCCGGACAGGGCCAGGCGTCCGGCAAAATCGTGAGTGTTTGGATACCAGAGTAACTCATGATATTCCTTTTGTTGCACAGCTTTCCCTAATGTCGAATATAATCATGCAGCCCGCCCCGGGCCGAACTCAACGAGTCGTCGAGCGGCTCCCTGGATTCATCGGGCGTGAACTCAGTTCCGCCCGTTGTCTCCCCCCGCACTGCGGATGACACCGAAGTGGCGTCGCAACGAGCTCCGGGGCAGGAGGAGGTGGTCCTGGAGGAGCCACAAGGCGACCTCCGGGACCCCAGGAGTAAAAGGGGACAAGACCCCCCAGGGCTCCAAGTCCGGCTTTGATCCGGACACCGTGCCGGAATCTCCAACGATTCCGGACCGCGGCGGGCGAACTCCTTTAAAGAGGAGCAAGCCTTCTGAGCCGGCAGCCTCCGTCCAACCGGAGGTGCCGGACAATCTGCTGGCGGCGCTTGAAGGCGCCTCCATCGACGAGGAGCACCGTACTATTATGAGTACGGTGATCCAGAAGGTTCAGTCCGCCAAGAGCGGACTGAGTGAAGCTTGCGCTAGCCTTCTAACAGGCTTTGAGGAAGTAAACGGTAGACAGTAGCCCCTGATGCTCTGTTTGGCGTTCGAAAAGAAAAGCCGAATAGAGGATCTATTAAATTTCGTAGGAGTCTAACAATAAAGAGTCAATATGCGTATGTAGGCTTCGCTGCTATCCACCGCCACATTGACTGCGGAGGTGGGTATCCTGAAGCAGGACCTCGATCGGACCGAGCAAGAGCTCGGCCTTGCCAAGCGGCAGCTCGAGGAGACAGAAGGTAAGAAATACCTTACTGAAAAGGATGCCTATAGAGAGGCGTGATTGCAAAAAATAACAGGATCGTACTGCTTATTGTAGGGGCCACTACTGAGGTGGCGACCCTCAAACATGCGCTATCTGAGGCCGAAAAGAAAACGGCCACGGAGCGCACCGAGCGAGAGAAACTTGGGGCTCAGGTCAGCGAGGTGCAGCAAGAGCTTCAGGCTCTCGTGAAAAAACATGAGAGTTTGGAGCTTGAGTCCAAGACCCAAGCGTCCGAGCTCGCGGTGGCCCTTGAGACTGCCAAGTCTGCCAAGGCCGAAGCCCAAAAGGCCCTCCAAGAGTTGGAGGAGGTGAAAAGGATAGCAGCGGGTAAGGCATTCTTTATGCAAAGCAGAAATATAAAAGTAAACTATTTGTTACTTACTCGAATCTGGAGCTCTCCAGGGGCATTCGCAGATCTTCCCCGCAGCGTATCTGACGCTGCCGCATTCTACCGAGCTGAGGAGGGTAGCTCGACAGAGAAGGTGTTCTGGTCTCAGTATGCTGAGGCCGAACACCCTGTGCCCTTGAGAGACCAGCTGGAACAGCTGGTCGAGCTCCACAAGGCGGCCGAACAGGCCATGAAAGGGTTCATAGTTCAGCTGTGGCCCGGAGAGGCCCTGCCTGGGAGCTACTTCGGGCTGGTGCGGCGGCTGGTGGAGGCCTGTCCAAGGCTCGAGGTTATCAAGCGGTCCGTCTGCATCGAAGGAGCCCGTAGGGCCCTTGCCCGTGCGAAGGTGCACTGGGGCAAGCTGGACGGTGAGAAGCTTGTGAGGGACGGGCCGCCGCCAGGGAAGGAGCATCGCAAGCCCGAGAACTATCACAAGGATGTTCTTGCAGGTGCCCGCCTTGTGGCGGATGAATGTACCAAGGATGTAATTTTTGAATAAACTCGCTCGTTTTTATCCTGTGCGCTGAAAACTTGTTCATAGGCGCTTTAAGCAATGCTTATTGAATTTAAAATATTATTTTCTGTGCGGCTGTTTATCAAAAATTGAGAGATGGCCAGTCGTCGGCTTCTGCCCCCATGCCACTAGTGCTGGGGTGTTCGGTGATAAACCTGAGCGCTCTTTTTCCCATGGTTGGGTCCTTCGAGGGAGGCGCTCAGCACGACGAACCAGGCAATCGGACTATAATGCTTGAACACTCTCACTTAGCCATAGAACTTTATAATTTTAAATTTTGGCAAAGCCCCTTGTTTGGAAGACCGACTTCGGGGCGCTATCCACGCCTTGGCTGGGGTTATCCAGCTCCTCGCTCGAAGCGGCATAAGTCTTTAGGGACTCGAAAAACCTCTCGAACAGCGACCGGTCTCTCGCCTCATCATGACAGTCAGTTTTAGCTTTCTCCACTAAGGTGCTTAACCCAGCTCAACCGGGGCACAATCGCAGTGGTTCTCCTAGTGCTACCTTAGCCGATAGAGCGGAACGTAAGGCACCAAAACATAGGAGCCGGGCAAACCCAACTATTGACCCAAATCATGATTCGGAGCCGATGCATATAGTGCTATAAGTTTGGGGTGCCGCACTTGTGAAAGTGTACGGACTTCTCACACCATGTTAAAGGGTACTGAAGCCCCTGGCATATTTGCCGTACCACAGTGTACGGGTTCAACATGTCACAAATGAACATATATAAAAGAGAGTAATGCAAAAAATAGACAAAAAGCTATGCATTGTTTATAGAGAGGCTATTTATCAAAGCCGAACGATACAAATAGTGCGGTAAGCAAAAGATATTGGACTATTCAGTATGTCCTGACCAGGGGCAGGCCGCAGAATTGTATTTAAAACAGGTATACCGCTTGTAACAGAGACCACCTGGGAGTTCCATAATGCGGCATGGCTTGTCTGCTTCCCTGGATCTTGCATCGTTTGTGCGGCAGTCGAATTGCCGAACAGGTCGTCCGAAGTATGGAGTCCTGAAAGTAAGAAAAAATGAAAAAAAGAATCCGGCAGCCCCTAGTACGTTTTAAGCCGTATTTTGGGCGTGCCGTTATTGTGCCCCATCCCCTGTGCCCATGGTATTTCCAGGGCGTAGTTATGTATGCGAGGTACTGGTTTCGCTATGTTGCGAAAGCTGGGGTTGGGGCCGTATTGCTATGCTTGCTCAGAGCGTGCCAGGCGGTCCTGCTGTGGATTACTCCAGGCGCGCTTGGCAGTGTCTGGCTTTTTAATGGCCGGACTGGAGGATTGCCTGAGAAGGCTACTTTGTACCTCTGCCGCGAGAACCGCCGTATGCTCCTCCGTATGGAGGGAGCGCTCGGTGTTTCCGTTGACCGTAATTACTCCTTGAGGGCCTGGCATCTTGAGCTTGAGATATGCGTAGTGCGGCACCGCATTGAACTTTGCGAATGCGGTTCGTCTGAGCAGGGCATGATAGCCACTGCGAAACGGGACTATATCGAAGATGAAATCTTCGCTTCGGAAATTTTCCGGGGATCCGAAGACCACGTCAAGTGTTACTGAGCCTGTACAATTGGCTTCTACACCTGGTATGACGCCTTTAAAGATCGTTCTTGTGGGCTTAATCCTTGAGGGATCTATGCCCATTTTCCGCACTGTATCCTGATAAAGCAGGTTCAGGCTACTGCCGCCGTCCATGAGGACTCTTGTGAGATGAAATCCGTCGATGATTGGGTCGAGAACCAATGTGGCGAAGCCGCCATGACGGATGCTAGTGGGATGGTCCCTCCGATCAAAAGTGATCGGGCAGGAGGACCATGGGTTAAACTTTGGGGCGACTGGCTCCATCGCGTATACGTCCCGTAGCGCACGCTTCCGCTCCCGCTTGGGGATGTGGGTTGCGTATATCATGTTCACCATCCGCACTTGTTGGGGAAAGCCCTTCTGTCCATTGTTGTTCAGCGGCTTGGGCTCCTCGTCGTCGCTGTGCAGCCCCTTGTCTCTGTTTTCGGCCCTTAACTTGCCTGCCTGCTTGAACACCCAACAATCCCTGTTAGTGTGATTGGCTGGCCTTTCGGGGGTGCCATGTATCTAGCACAAGCGATTGAGTATTTGGTCCAAACTGGATGGGCCCTGAGTATTCTTTTTAAATGCCTTTTTCCGCTGACCAGATTTATAGCCTTTGAATCCGGCATTGACTGTCGTGTCTTCATTGCTGTCGCTGTTAACGCGGCGCTTTTGCTTATTCCGACGTGTCCTGCCACTTTTGTCCTTGGTATCCGAATTACCAGGGTTCTTTGATAAGTTGTTACTGCGAGCTAGCCAGCTGTCTTCTCCCGCGCAAAAGCGGGTCATGAGTGTCGTGAGGGCTGCCATGGATTTCGGCTTTTCCTATCCCAGGTGCCGGGCAAGCCACTCGTCGTGGATGTTGTGTTTGAAGGCTGCTAGGGCCTCAGCGTCCGGACAGTCGACTATCTGGTTTTTCTTTGTTAGGAACCGTGTCCAGAATTGTCTGGCCGATTCTTCTGGCTGCTGAATTATGTGGCTTAAGTCGTCGGCATCCGGCGGTCGCACGTAAGTGCCCTAGAAGTTGTTGAGGAATGCGGCTTCCAAGTCCTCCCAAGAACCGATTGAGTCTGCTGGCAAGCTGTTAAGCCAATGCTGGGCCGGTCCTTTAAGTTTGAGCGGGAGGTATTTGATGGCGTGTAGATCATCGCCGCGTGCCATGTGGATGTGAAGGAGATAATCCTCGATCCATACCGCCGGGTCTGTTGTACCATCATATGATTCGATGTTTACTGGTTTGAAGCCCTCTGGGATTTTATGATCCATTACTTCATCCGTGAAGCATAGCGGGTGTGCGGCGCCTCTGTACTGGGCTGTATCATGACGCAGCTCAGAAGAGCTATGTCTGTTGTGTTCGGCCCGGCCAGATTTATTGTATCCGGAGTGAAGATCATTGTCACGTGCCGTAGGGCGCCTGCGCGATCCGTAGATCGATCTTGTTTGTCTTGCCTTATCCTCCAGTATGTCTCGTAGGTCGGGCGCATTTTCCCGTGCCTTAGTTGAGCGGCGTTGGGGCATGGCTTGGGAGGAGGGCCTACAGGCCTCTCTGTCGCGGCTGCGAGGTGGACGGTCTGCCATGTCATGTGCTGGTGATGTAGGTGTTTCCTCTTCTGATTGGCGTAGCGGCCCGCGCTTCGGGTAACTCTTGGAGGGGCGTTCGAGTTCGTACTCTTCGGCCGCAAGGTCTTCAGTCCATCTGTCAGCTAGCAATTCTTGGGCAGCTCTAAGCTGTTGCTGCTTTTTCTTGAGGCTGCTTGCCGTGGCTAAAAGCCTGCGTTTAAAACGCTCTTGTTCGGCGGGGTCTGATGGTATGACGAATTCGTCGTCATCGAGGCTAGCCTCGTCTTCGGAGGGAGGCGTACAGTTATCATCCTCAACCTCTCGGTCTGCCACTCTTTCATGAGGGCTGGTTTCTCCATCTTCCTGTGCCGAATTCTGCTGAGGTGGGTGTTCTTTGGTGCTGTCCGGGGTAGTATTATCTCCCATGCCGGAATCACCGTTTTTGCTTTGGCGGGATTTAGAGCGGCGCCGCTGACGCCGACGCTTTTGCTATTTCTTGGGGGCGTCATCCCCCACTGTTCCATCGCCATCTCCATCCTTTGGAGTATCCACCATATATATGTCATATGATGAGGTGGCCTTCCAGTGCCCTACAGGTGCTGGTTCTTGTTCGTCTCCTGCATCGTCGTCCATGCCGTCGATGTCTTCGGAGTTGAAGTCAAGCGTGTCGGTTAAGTCGTCGACAGTGGCTACGAAGTGGGTGGTGGGCGGGCTTTGAATTTCTTCGTCGTCCGTATCCCAACCTTGTTGAACGTAATCCGGCCAGGGCTCTCCTGATAAAGAGAGAGACTTTAGAGAATTCAGGATGTCGCCGAAGGGCGAGTGCTGAAAGATGTCCGCGGCGGTGAACTCCATGGTCGGCGGCCGATCGGATTCGATCGGCAGGGGCGCGGGGGGTTCGGAGCTCGGAGAGGAATCCGGATCCTCGGAGTCACGGGACATGCGGAGTGCGGGGCTGGAGTTCGGCTCAATCGCCTCTGAGATCGCAGCCCCTGAGGCAGCGTCTAACCGCTGATCCTCGATCGGTGCAGTAGGCTCCGAATCAATGGTTGGAACCGATGCGTGTGCGGCCTCCAAGGCGCTGTTCGGTGGCAGAGCTATATCATGCCCATTGAGACAGTGCGGCGGGCTTGGCTGTGGCTCGAATCCGTCGAAGATCAAGTCCCCGTGGATGTCAGCCGTGTTGTTTAGGCTTCCAAACCTGACCTGACGGCCAGGGGCGTAGCTTTCGATCTGCTGAAGGTGGCCAAGCGAATTGGCCCGCAGAGCGAAGCCGCCGAAGACGAAGATCTGTCCGGGGAGAAAAGTCTCACCCCGGGCTGCATCGTTGTTGATGATCGAAGGAGCCATCGGGCCTAAAGGCGACAACACAGAGGAACTCTCAATGAAAGCACCAATGTCGGTGTCAAAACCGGCGGATCTCGGGTAGGGGGTCCCGAACTGTGCGTCTAGGCCGGATGGTAACAGGAGACAGGGGACACTTTGTTTTACCCAGGTTCGGGCCCTCTAGATGGAGGTAAAACCCTACTCCTGCTTGATTAATATTGATGATATGGGTAGTACAAGAGTAGATCTACCACGAGATCAAGGAGGCTAAACCCTAGAATCTAGCCTATGGTATGATTGTTGTGTATGGAGTTGATCATCTACGGACTACAACCCTCCGGTTTATATAGACACCGGATAGGGTTAGGGTTACACAGAGTCGGTTACAATGGTAGGAGATCTTGAATATCCGCATCGCCAAGCTTGCCTTCCACGCCAAGGAAAGTCCCATCCGGACACAGGACGAAGTCTTCAATCTTGTATCTTCATAGTCCAGGAGTCCGGTTGAAGGTATAGTCCGGCTACCCGAACACCCCCTAATCCAGGACTCCCTCACCGAGCTTTGTCACAGTTGGCTACACCAACAGACCTCAAACAAATCCAGAAGTTAACTGGATGCGTGGCGGCTCTAAGCCGCTTTATCTCCCGCTTAGGAGAAAAAGCTTTACCCCTTTATCGCCTTCTTCGGCGCACCGAACACTTCGAGTGGACGGACGCTGCCACAGCCGGATTGGAAGAAATAAAGGCCATTTTGGCAACCAACCCAATCCTGGCCGTGCCAAACATTGGCGAACCAATGCTATTGTACATTGCGGCAACTCATCAAGTTGTAAGCGCAGTGCTCGTCGTCGAACGAAAAGCTGCCGGACATAAATTCCCTCTTCAAAAACTGGTATACTATGTATCCACTGTCCTCACTCCATGCAAATCACGGTACCCACATTATCAAAAGATAGCCTATGCGGTATTCATGGCGTCCCGGAAGCTACGACACTACTTCCAAGAGTGTTCGATTACGGTAGCCTCGGAAGTGCCACTTAATGATATTATAAACAACCGCGACGCTACGGGCCGGATTGCCAAATGGGCCATTGAGCTCCTCCTGTTCGACATAACATACAAACCCCGATGAACCATTAAATCGCATGTATTGGCCGAATTCGTCGCTGAATGGACGGAGGCCGAACTCCCTAAAGAGTACGGTGCATACTCCAACTGGATCATGCACTTCGACGGTTCTAAAATGCTGGCCGGTCTAGGGGCTGGCGTCGTCCTGACATCCCCAACCGGGGATACCATTCAGTACGTACTGCAAATATTGTATACAAACTCCAACAATGCAGCCGAATACGAAGCTCTGTTGCATGGTCTTCGGATGGCAGTCTCCATGGGTATTCAACGCCTGGAGGTGCGTGGGGATTCAAACCTCGCAATATCCCAAATAAATGGAGACTTTGACGCCAAGGATCCGAAAATGACGGCCTATCGAAACGCCGTCCTAAAAATGTCAGCTCTGTTCGAGGGGTTCGAATTTCACCATGTGGCTCGGGAAAACAATCAGGCGGCGGATGTCCTCGCCCGCATCGGCGCAAAACGCGATACGATCCCCCCAACATATTCCTGGAAAGGCTGTTCAAGCCATCCGTAGTATGGGAAGGAGACACCGGTAACAATAGTCCGGACCCGGCCAAAATGCCCGATACCGAATACTCTGACACAATCAGAGGCTCTGCCACCGAAATAACACCTTTAGCCCACGTAAATATGGCCATTATTGCCCCGTGGACAGAACCATTACTGGCCTACCTAACTAGACAGGAACTTCCGAAGGACCAAAATGAGGCATGCTGCATAGTGCGGCGATCCAAGGCCTACAGGGTCCATGAGGGAGAATTGTACAAAAAAAGCACTACCGGAGCCCTTCAAAGGTGCATCTCCGAAGAGGAAGGACGGAATCTTTTGGCAGAAATTCACGCCGGACTCGGCGGTCATCACGCCGCAGCCCGGGCCCTTGTAAGCAAGGCCTTCCGCACAGGATTCTATTGGCCAACAGCCCGGGCAGACGCACAAGACTTGGTCCAACGTTATGCCGGTTGCCAGCTCTTTGCAAATCAAAGCCACATGCCACCCACCGCCCTCCAAACAATCCCCATTACATGGCCCTTTGCGGTCTGGGAGCTTGACATGGTTGGACCCCTTAAATGGGGAACCTGATGTCTACTACACAACCTTCTTCTTGTAGACGTTGTTGGGCCTCCAAGTGCAGAGGTTTGTAGGACAGTAGCAAATTTCCCTCAAGTGGATGACCTAAGGTTTATCAATCCGTGGGAGGCGTAGGATGAATATGGTCTCTCTCAAGCAACCCTGCAACCAAATAACAAAGAGTCTCTTGTGTCCCCAACACACCCAATACAATGGTAAATTGTATAGGTGCACTAGTTCGGCGAAGAGATGGTGAAACAAGTGGTATATGGATAGTAAATAAAGGTATTTGTAATCTGAAATAATAAAAACAGCAAGTTAACTAATGATAAAAGTGAGCGTAAACGGTATTGCAATGCGTGGAAATAAGGCCTAGGGTTCATACTTTCGCTAGTGTAAGTTCCCTCAACAATAATAACATAGTTGGATCATATAACTATCCCTCAACATGCAACAAAGAGTCACTCCAAAGTCACTAATAGCGGATAACAAACGAAGAGATTATGGTAGGGTACGAAACCACCACAAAGTTATTCTTTCCAATCAATCCGTTGGGCTATTCCTGTAAGTGTCACAAACAACCCTAGAGTTCGTACTAGAATAACACCTTAAGACACAAATCAATCAAACCCCTAATGTCACCTAGATACTCCAATGTCACCTCAAGTATCTGTGGGTATGATTATACGATATACATCACACAATCTCAGATTCATCTATTCAACCAACACAAAGGACCTCAAAGAGTGCCCCAAAGTTCTACCGGAGAATCACGACGAAATCGTGTGCCAACCCCTATGCATAGGTTCATGGGCGGAACCCGCAAGTTGATCACCAAAACATACATCAAGTGAATCACGTGATATCCCATTGTCACCACAGATATGCACGGCAAGACATACATCAAGTGTTCTCAAATCTTTAAAGACTCGATCCGATAAGATAAACTCAAAGGGGAAACTCAATTCATTACAAGAGAGTAGAGGGGGAGGAGAAACATAAGATCCAACTATAATAGCAAAGCTCGCGATACATCAAGATCGTGCCAAATCAAGAACACGAGAGAGAGAGAGAGAGAGATCAAACACATAGCTACTGGTACATACCCTCAGCCCCGAGGGAGAACTACTCCCTCCTCATCATTGAGAGCACCGGGATGATGAAGATGGCCACCGGAGAGGGATTGCCCCCTCCGGCAGGGTGCCGGAACGGGTCTAGATTGGCTTTCGGTGGCTACGGAGGCTTCTGGCGGCGGAACTCCCGATCTATTGTGCTCTCGGATGTTTTTAGGGTATATGGAGATATATAGGCGGAAGAAATACGTCAGGGGGGGCATGAGGGGCCCACGAGGGTGGAGGGCATGCCCAGGGGGGTGGGCGTGCCCCCCTGCCTCGTGGCCTCCTTGCAGGTCCCCCGACGTGCACTCCAAGACTTCTAGGCTTCTTTCCTTCCAAAAATGAGTTCCATCAAGTTTCAGGTCAATTGGACTCCGTTTGATTTTCCTTTTCTTCGAAACCCTAAAACAGGGTAAAAACAGAAACTGACATTGGGCTCTGGGTTAATAGGTTAGTCCCAAAATGATATAAAAGTGTATAATAAAGCCCATAAACATTCAAAATAGTAGATAATATAGCATGGAGCAATCAAAAATTATAGATACGTTGGAGACGTATCAGCATCCCCAAGCTTAATTCCTACTCGGCCTCGAGTAGGTAAATGATAAAAGAAAGAATTTTTGATGTGGAATGCTAGTTGGCATAATTTCAATGTAATTCTTCTTAATTGTCGTATGAATATTCAGATCTGAAAGATTCAAGACAAAAGTTAATATTGACATAAAAATAATAATACTTCAAGCATACTAACTAAGCAATCATGTCTTCTCAAAATAACATGGCCAAAGAAAGTTATCCATACAAAATCATATAGTCTGGCTATGCTCTATCTTCACCACACAAAATATTTAAATCATGCACAACCCCGATGACAAGCCAAGCAATTGTTTCATACTTTTAATGTTCTCAAACTTTTTCAATCTTCACGCAATACATGAGCGTGACCCATGGACATAGCACTATAGGTGGAATAGAATGGTGGTTGTGGAGAAGACAAAAAGGGAGAAGATAGTCTCACATCAACTAGGCGTATCAACAGGCTATGGAGATGCCCATTAATAGATATCAATGTGAGTGAGTAGGGATTGCCATGCAACGGATGCACTAGAGCTATAAGTGTATGAAAGCTCAACAAAAGAAACTAGTGGGTGTGCATCCAACTCGCTTGCTCACGAAGACCTAGGGCATTTTGAGGAAGCCCATCATTGGAATATACAAGCCAAGTTCTATAGTGAAAGATTCCCACTAGTATATTAAAGTGAGAACATAGGAGACTCTCTATCATGAAGATCATGGTGCTACTTTGAAGCACAAGTGTGGTAAAAGGATAGTAGCATTGTCCCTTCTCTCTTTTTCTCTCATTTTTTTATTTTTTTATTTGGGCTTTTTCTCTTTTTTATGGCCTCTTTTCTTTTTTTATTTGGGCTTCTTTGGCCTCTTTTATTTATTTTTCGTCTGGAGTCTCATCCCGACTTGTGGGGGAATCATAGTCTCCATCATCCTTTCCTCACTGGGACAATGCTCTAATAATGATGATAATCACACTTTTATTTACTACAACTCAAGAATTACAACTCGATACTTAGAACAAGATATGAGTCTATATGAATGCCTCCGGCGGTGTACCGGGATGTGCTATGACTCATGAGTGACATGTATGAAAGAATTATGAATGGTGGCTTTGCCACAAATACGATGTCAACTACATGATCATGCTAAGCAATATGACAATGATGGAGTGTGTCATAATAAACGGAACGGTGGAAAGTTGCATGGAAATATATCTCGGAATGGCTATGGAAATGCCATAATAGGTAGGTATGGTGGCTGTTTTGAGGAAGGTATATGGTGGGTTTATGGTACCGGCAAAAGTTGCACGGTACTAGAGAGGCTAGCAATGGTGCAAGGGTGAGAGTGCGTATAATCCATGGACTCAACATTAGTCATAAAGAACTCACATACTTATTGCAAAAATCTACAAGTTATCAAAGCAAAGTATTATGCGCATGCTCCTAGGGGGATAGATTGGTAGGAAAAGACCATCGCTCGTCCCCGACTGCCACTCATAAGGAAGGCAATCAATAAATAAATCATGCTCCAACTTCATCACATAACGGTTCACCATACGTGCATGCTACGGGAATCACAAACTTCAACACAAGTATTTCTAAAATTCACAACTACTCAACTAGCATGACTCTAATATTACCATCCTCATATCTCAAAACAATCATCAAGTATCAAACTTCTCTTAGTATTCAACACACTCATAAGAGAATTTTATTATTAATCTTGTATACCTAGCATATTAGGATTTTAAGAAAATTACCATGCTATTTAAGACTCTCAAAATAATCTAAGTGAAGCATGAGAGTTCATCTATTTCTTCAAAATAAAACTATGACCATGCTCTAAAAGATATAAGTGAAGCACTAGAGCAAATGACAAACTACTCCGAAAGATATAAGTGAAGATCAATGAGTAGTTGAATAATTATTCAACTATGTGGAGACTCTCTAACATTTAATAATTTCAGATCTTGGTATTATATTCAAACATCAAGCAAAGAAAAATAAAATGACATTCTAAGAATAGCAAACATCATGTGAAGAAGCAAAAAGTTAGGATCAACCAATACTAACCGATAGTTGTTGAAGAAGAAAGGTGGGATGCCAACCGGGGAATCCCCAAGCTTAGACGCTTGAGACTTATTGAAATATTATCTCGGGATGCCTTGGGCATCCCAAAGCTTGAGCTTTTGTGTCTCCTTAATTCCTCTCATATCACGGTCTCCCTAAATCTCAGAAGCTTCATCCACACAAAACTCAACAAGGACTCATGAGATAAGTTAGTATAAACCATTGCCAAAACCTTATCATACTCTACTGTAGCAAATCCCTAAAATTATTATTCAACATTGCATACTAAATGCCTCTGCATATTTAATAGTCCTATCCTCAAATAGAATCATTAAAGAAGCAAACATATGCAAACAATGCAAACATAACAGCAATCTGCCTAAATAGGACAGTCTGTAAAGAATGCAGCAACATCCATACTTCCCTAGCTCCAAAAATTATGAAATAAAATTACCACTATAGTAAATTTATCAGAGCTTAATATTCAAAAGGTTTCAACATTTTATCACATTCTGAATTTTCTAGGGAATTATTGCAATAGCGGTAAACTTTATGTTTTCAAACAGCAACAAGTGGACTTCTAAAATAGGCATAGTAAAGACTATCAATGCCACTTTTATTGAAATAAAAGATGCAAAACATTGTTCTAAATAACAGTAAGCAAATTATAACAAAATAAATTGACGCTCCAAGCAAAACACATATCATGTGGCGAATAAAAATATAGCTCCAAGTAAAGTTACCGATGAACGAAGACAAAAGAGGGGATGCCTTCCGGGGCATCCCCAAGCTTAGGCTCTTGGCTATCCTTGAATATTACCTTGGGGTGACTTGGGCATCCCCAAGCTTAGGCTCTTGCCACTACTTATTCCATAGTCCATCGAATCCTTACCCAAAACTTGAAAACTTCACAACGCAAAACTTAACAGAAAACTCGTAAGCTCCGTTAGTATAAGAAAATAAATCACCACTTCAAGGTACTGTAATGAACTCATTCTTTATTTATATTGGTGTTAAACCTACTTTATTCCAACTTCTCTATGGTTTATAAACTATTTTACTAGCCATAGATTCATCAAAATAAGTAAACAACACATGAAAAACAGAATCTGTCAAAAACAGAACAGTCTGTAGTAATCTGGATCAAACGTATAATTATGGAAATCATAAAATTCGCAAATAAATTTCTGGACCTGAGGAATTTATCTATTAATCATATGCAAAAAGAATTAACTAAATAGAGCTCTCCAAATAAAAATGGCAGTAATTCTCGTGAGCACTAAAGTTTCTGTTTTTTACAGCATGATCATAAAGACTTCACCCAAGTCTTCCCAAAGGTTCTACTTGGCACAAACACTAATTAAAAGCATAAAACCACATATAAACAGAGGATAGATGAATTATTTATTACTAAACAGGAACAAAAGGCAAGGAACAAAAATAAAGTTGGGTTGCCTCCCAACAAGCGATATCGTTTAATGCCCCTAGATAGGCATGATGATTTCAATGATGCTCACATAAAAGATAGGAATTGAAATATAAAGAGAGCATCATGAAGAATATGACTAGCACATTTAAGTCTAACACACTTAATATGCATAGGGATTTTGTGAGCAAACAACTTGTGGGAACAAGAATCAACTTGCATAGGAAGGTAAAACAAGCATAACTTCAAAACTTTAAGCACATAGAGAGGAAACTTGATATTATTGCAATTCCTACAAGCATATATTCCTACCTCATAATAATTTTCAGTAGCATCATGAATGAATTCAACAATATAACCAGAACCTAAAGCATTCTTTTCATGATCTATAAGCATAGAAATTTTATTACTCTCCACATAAGCACAGTTCTTCTCAGCAATAGTAGTGGGAGCAAACTCAACGAAATAACTATCATGGGATTGAAAATTGAAATCAAGATGACAAGTTTCATTGTTATCATTACTCTTTAAAGCATACGTGTCATCACAATAATCATCATATATAGGAGGCATGCTTTCATCATAATAAATTTGCTCATCAAAACATGGGGGGCAAAAAATATCGTCTTCATCAAACATAGCTTCCCCAAGCTTGTGGCTTTGCATATCATTAGCATCATGGATATTCAAGGAATTGATACTAACAACATTGCAATCATGCTCATCATTCAAATATTTAGTGCCAAACATTTTATAGATTTCTTCTTCTAGCACTTGAGCATAGTTTTCCTTTCCATCATACTCACGAAAGATATTAAAAAGGTGAAGCATATGAGACAAACTCAATTCCATTTTTATAGTTTTCTTTTATAAACTAAACTAGTGATAAAACAAGAAACTAACAGACTCGATTGCAAGATCTAAAGATATACCTTCAAGTGCTAACCTCCCCGGCAATGGCGCCATAAAAGAGCTTGATGTCTACTACACAACCTTCTTCTTGTAGACGTTGTTGGGCCTCCAAGTGCAGAGGTTTGTAGGACAGTAGCAAATTTCCCTCAAGTGGATGACCTAAGGTTTATCAATCCGTGGAGGCGTAGGATGAAGATGGTCTCTCTCAAGCAACCCTGCAACCAAATAACAAAGAGTCTCTTGTGTCCCCAACACACCCAATAAAATGGTAAATTGTATAGGTGCACTAGTTCGGCGAAGAGATGGTGAAACAAGTGGTATATGGATAGTAGATAAAGGTATTTGTAATCTGAAATAATAAAAACAGCAAGGTAACTAATGATAAAAGTGAGCGTAAACGGTATTGCAATGCGTGGAAATAAGGCCTAGGGTTCATACTTTCGCTAGTGTAAGTTCCCTCAACAATAATAACATAGTTGGATCATATAACTATCCCTCAACATGCAACAAAGAGTCACTCCAAAGTCACTAATAGCGGAGAACAAACGAAGAGATTATGGTAGGGTACGAAACCACCTCAAAGTTATTCTTTCCAATCAATCCGTTGGGCTATTCCTATAAGTGTCACAAACAACGCTAGAGTTCGTACTAGAATAACACCTTAAGACACAAATCAATCAAAACCCTAATGTCACCTAGATACTCCAATGTCACCTCAAGTATCCGTGGGTATGATTATACGATATGCATCACACAATCTCAGATTCATCTATTCAACCAACACAAAGGACCTCAAAGAGTGCCCCAAAGTTCTACCGGAGAATCACGACGAAAACGTGTGCCAACCCCTATGCATAGGTTCATGGGCGGAACCCGCAAGTTGATCACCAAAACATACATCAAGTGAATCACGTGATATCCCATTGTCACCACAGATACGCACGGCAAGACATACATCAAGTGTTCTCAAATCTTTAAAGACTCGACCCGATAAGATAACCTCCAAGGGGAAACTCAATTCATTACAAGAGAGTAGAGGGGGAGGAGAAACATAAGATCCAACTATAATAGCAAAGCTCGCGATACATCAAGATCGTGCCAAATCAAGAACACGAGAGAGAGAGAGATCAAACACATAGCTACTGGTACATACCCTCAGCCCCGAGGGAGAACTACTCCCTCCTTGTCATGGAGAGCACTACGATGATGAAGATGGCCACCGGAGAGGGATTGCCCCCTCCGGCAGGGTGCCGAAACGGGTCTAGATTGGCTTTCGGTGGCTACGGAGGCTTCTGGCGGTGGAACTCCTGATCTATTGTGCTCTCGGATGTTTTTAGGGTATATGGAGATATATAGGCAGAAGAAATATGTCAGGGGGACCACGAGGGGCCCACGAGGGTGGAGGGCGCGCCCAGGGGGGTGGGCACGCCCCCCTGCCTCGTGGCCTCCTCGCAGGTCCCCCGACGTGCACTCCAAGTCTTCTGGGCTTCTTTCCTTCCAAAAATGAGTTTCGTGAAGTTTCAGGTCAATTGGACTCCGTTTGATTTTCCTTTTCTTCGAAACCCTAAAACAAGGTAAAAACAGAAACTGGCACTGGGCTCTGTGTTAATAGATTAGTCCCAAAATGATATAAAAGTGTATAATAAAGCCCATAAACATTCAAAATAGTAGATAATATAGCATGGAGCAATCAAAAATTATAGATACGTTGGAGACGTATCAGAACCCACAAGAAAAAATACTTATTGGTCATGGTGGATAAATTCACCATATGGATAGATGCCAAACGTGTTAAAACAGCCGAATCCGGACCGGTGATAGACTTTATATACGGGGTTGTACACCGTTATGGCGTCCCCCACAGCATCATCACTGACAATGGCACAAACTTCACGGCCGACGAGGTAAAACTCTGGTGCAGCAAAATGGGCATCAAGCTCGATTATGCTTCAGTCTATCACCCACAAACCAACGGTCAAGTCGAGCGAGCAAACGGTCTTATAATGAGAGGCATTAGACCCAGATTAGTGCATTCCTTAACAGAGTCTGACACGCACTGGGTAGAGGAGCTCGACTCCGTACTCTGGGGGCTGCGGACCACGCCAAATCGTAGTACCGGATATACACCGTTCTTTATGGTGTACGACGCAGAGGCAGTCTTGCCCTGTGACATAATTCATGACTCACCTCAAGTGCGCATGTACGAAGAAAGAGAAGCCGAGCTCGATCGGCAGGACAGTCTGGACACCTTGGAGGAGGAGCGCGATGTAGCCAAAGCCCATTCCGCATTTTATCAGCAACAGGCTCGCAGATACCAAAGCAGAGAAGTACGGGACAAAACTTATAACGTTGGCGAACTAGTTCTACGCCTGCCGGGTAAGAAAAAGAAGAAGCTCGAGCCCAAATGGTAAGGTCCCTTCATTATTGACCAAGTTCTGACCGGTGGAGCGTACCGACCGCGAGATGCATCGACTTTTCGACTCGAGCCGAACCCATGGAACGCGGCCAGGCTCCGAAGATTCTACGCCTAGCACCGGACTCTATGTTAGTCCCCTCCCTTTGTCCATTTTCTGCATATACATCATCTGTCTTTTTTCCCTTTCTTTCTTTCTTTCTCTTATTATTTCTCTAGGCCTTCAAGGGTCACCTTGTGCCTCGCTTGTACATTATAGATGCGCTAGCCGCACTCTTCATATCTGGGGGCTTCTCACAGAAGCTTAAATTATTTATCTAGGCCTCACGCCCAACACATGTGTTATACTTCCGCATGTACCTTTTTTCACCATTATATGCATCATTATGACTTAAGTTTTGGCCAAGCTGGGTTGCCTGGCTCTTGTATTTATGCCCTACGTTCCCGTTAATTCGGCTAGGGCATAAGGGGAGCACCTCTACGA
The DNA here is from genome assembly GCF_003073215.2 of Triticum urartu. NCBI lineage: Eukaryota > Viridiplantae > Streptophyta > Magnoliopsida > Poales > Poaceae > Triticum > Triticum urartu. The sequence goes on along the minus strand of NC_053027.1, from coordinate 183,060,022 downwards.
TTGTTACTGCCGGGTCAGCCGGATGTGTACCTCAGACTGGGTGAAGCCGAAAGCTAGCGTTCTTAAGGGAATATTCGGTCGGTGAACAAAAGATGATTTTTATTTATTGTCCATATCTGCCCCAAATGCTTTTTCTGCGTTTCTTATCACAGTCTGGACATGCACTTTAGGGCATGCTTACCCAGGGAAAGGAACCCTTAACGGAACTATTCTCCCTGGAAGATGTTTCTTACTACCCATGTAATATAACATAACTAGTTGGGCACTTGTCTGATAAAGTACTAATGACCCCTACGCCTGGTCTCCATGCATACCCCGGTTTTATATAACTGAGCGGGTATTCAGATTCACTCCGGACTATCGGGCCCGGAGGTTGAAGCAAAAAGGTCCGCAACGACAAATGATCTACAATCCGGCTAGAAGGCATTATACATGTCACTTTAATTACATAGTCATGTGGACTGACTAAATTCCTCCTCTATACCATCCAACAGGCGGTCCAGCTTACAATCCTGTTGAGAATACTTTGCTGCTAATTCTACTTGCCCATAAACTAAGCTAATGGGGATCTCTTTTCCGTCGGGCCCCATAGGTCTGACCTCAGCCATGTGATTTGGGTCTGCCTTGGTATACCGCGTCTTCACCATGGCCCAGGCTTCTCTGGCACCCTGTCGGCATGCTGATATCTTCCATAAATAGAAGCGCCACTGTGCTCCCTTCAGCTTCTCCGCAAGCTCTGCAACGCCTTCTGGCAGGGAGATGGACGGCCACAAGGCCTGGGCAACGCCCTGCATCACCTGCCGAACTTGTTCGTGCAGATGTGACAGCTCGGACAGAAGATCACCTGCAGACCCGGGCGTTTCCTCCGCGGGATGACCCGTCAGCATACCTACAGACATAACGCTGTTAGATAGCTTCTTCGCCGAACTCCTTTAAAAAGGATTCGTTCAAACACTTACTGAAAATGCCGCGCCGAAGCCGCTTATTCTCCTTCTCGGAGTCCGCAAGCTGGCCCCGAACGTCTTTTAGTTCCACGTTCATCTTAATGTTGGCGTCTTGGAGATTATTTTTCTCCAGCATAACCTTAGTCAGCACACGTTTGCCAGCCTCTAGCTGTCGCATAACATGCTGGTCCCCCGGACTTTCTCCGGACTCATCTGCAAAATCAATTGTTAGATCTGCAGACACGCCGCACACTATATGGTAACCACCATTCTTTAAAGTAAATGTTATCAGTGATAGGCTTTTTCTGTTCCTGCAATGCGGCAAGAGCGCCCCCCAGTTGGGTCTTGCATTCCTCCAGCTCCTGGGACAGCCTAGTATTCTTCTCTGTAAGAACCTGCACATTAAAGATGATCCTTAAATCAATTCTGCTAACTGTTTCAAGTCTCATGGGCTACTGATACATATAAATCCTCAGATTTACTCACCCGTACATCCTTTACATACTGATCCGTGGCTCTGGCTAGACCATCTTGAGTAGCACGGAGGTACGCCTCTCCAGAATTGAAGGCGTCGAACGCCTCTGGTGAGAAACAAGCATCGCGGAGTACGGCCCGGCGGCGCCTATGATTCATGGCGCTTTCCACTTCTGTGTTTGTAGCAGATAATCTATCCGCATCCTCTGTAGGGGGATTATCCGGCGCCTGCCCCATATCGCCTTCCACCTCCATGTCCGGTCCTGGCGCCCGACTGGTGGAAGCTTGATTGGCAGCATCGCCGGACATATTCCGGCGAGCGTTCTTTCTGTTAAAGAAATGCGGGTGTCATTACATTTTGAGAAAGGCGACAACCACGGAGCGGGTTTTTCCTCTACCTTCGCACCGGCGTCTCCGTCCTGACCGCCTTCCTTTTTGGCCTACCCAGCCTCGGTACCTCTTGTTGGCGAGTTGCTGCGGGTTCGGCAGGGCGTCCCGAATGCCTTTCCTATAAAAGATGCCATGTGTATATGGTGGGTGAAGTGCCTAAAAGGGGATCCTAGTTTTGGAGTTGGGACTTTTTGATTTTTCTTACCTGCGACGCAGGGAGCAGTCCGGGATAGTCGGCCGTAATGGCCACCAGGGCATCGTCGCAGCTTAACTGGTAGAACTGCCGGTCTATCAGTTCCACAGAGATAATCGGATCTTCTTCAAGTCCGGAATCGAGGGCACGGTCAGGGTCCTCTGGTTGTGGAGAAGGGCTGCTGACCTCCTTTATGGCTTTTCGCAGTTCCTGCCGCAAAGTGGCAAGGTGAATACTTACGATTAAGAATGCGGGTAAAATGGGGGCAGGGAGATATAACTTACCCAGCTTGGAGGACTGTACATGGAGAATCCATCCCGTGGCTTAATGCGGGTGAACTCCTCTTCCTCACCCTTGAACAGTTCGGGCAGAATTTTCGCTAGAGCGGCAGCATTGTCCGGACCCTTACGCCCACAACGGGTGGCGTCATCTGCCCCGTTATAACACCACAAGGGGTACCCACGATATTGAAGTGGCTGCACTCCCCGGATTATGCAAATCGACATAACTTCGATTATTGTCAATCCTGATCGAGCCAGTGCTTTGATCCGGTTCATCAGATAAAGGACTTCTCCGTTGTATTCCGCCTGGGGGCTCCATGGGCGCCAACTTCGGTGCTTCTTCAAAGGAGCATTGTTGAACTCAAGAACACCCCGCCGAATAGGGTCCGGAAGGGGGACGTCCTCCATATAAGACCATTCTGACGGCCAGTCTTCGGACGGATTCTTTGGGGTACCGGACATGTATCCAGTATCGGCAATGCGCCATATTTTGGCTCCGCCCACTTGATAAAGTGATTCCCTTTGTGTGCGAGGGACAAGGCAGAATAGCCTTTTCCACAGCTCGAAGTGAGCCTCGCAGCCTAGGAACAACTCGCAGAGAGCAACATAGCCGGCGATATGTAGAATGGAGGCAGGGGTGAGATTGTGTAATTGGAGGCCGTAGAACTCCAGGAGCCCGCGGAGGAACGGATGAATTGGAAATCCAAGTTCCCTTAGTAAGTAAGGAACAAGGCAGACCCGTTCCCCCATGGAGGGACAAGGAAAGTTCTCCGCTTGCGCCCCACCATTGTAGGTGGCAAGCTCGGCTCGAACGGGCACCATATACGCCGGAGGGAGAAATCCCTTAGTCTGCAGCTCGACTAATCGACTATGCGGGACTGAACACCTCTCTCAATCACCGGGCTTAGGGTTACGTGGGCGGGAGGAGGAGCTGCGGAGGTCGACCATGCTGGAATGGATCTTTCCGAAACACGCTCTGATGAACTCTCGCTGGGGGAGGATGGTATGGATCGGATCTAAGCATCCCAATTCCTTTAATAGACAATTTATTTATCTGGCTAGGGGGTGAAGGTAAAAATGCCCTGGCGCCTCGTATTCGCTTGATGCGTGGGAGAAAGCCCTTATTGGGCACAGAAGCCAAGAGGTTCAACATTTATGGAGCCGGACACTGCTTACGAACACTTGAAAGTTGGAGAAGAACCCGCCTTGCAATGCCGAAGACAACACTGCGTGCCAGACTCATCGTCATTGAAGCCTGGTTCGGGGGCTACTGAGGGAGTCCTGGATTAGGGGGTCTCCGGACAGCCGGACTATATCCTTTGGCCGGACTGTTAGACTATGAAGATACAAGATTGAAGACTTCGTCTCGTGTCCGGATGGGACTCTACTTGGCGTGGAAGGCAAGCTAGGCAGTAGGGATATGTATATCTCCTCCTTTGTAACCAACCTTGTGTAACCCTAGCCCTCTCCAGTGTCTATATAAACCGGAGGGTTTTAGTCCGTAGGACAATACAGTCATACCATAGGCTAGCTTCTAGGGTTTAGCCTCTCTGATCTCGTGGTAGATCTACTCTTGTACTACCCATATCATCAATATTAATCAAGCAGGACGTAGGGTTTTACCTCCATCAAGAGGGCCCGAACCTGGGTAAAACTTCGTGTCCCCTGCCTTCTGTTACCATCCGCCTAGACGCACATTTCGGGACCCCCTACCCGAGATCCGCCGGTTTTGACACCGACAGTACCCGATACAATCCAAAACATTTCTGGTGTCTGAATACTATCATCCAATATATCAATCTTTACCTCTCGACCATTTCAAGACTCCTCATCATGTACGTGATTTCATCCAGGACTTTGAACAACGTTCGCTCACCAAATCACAATAACTCATAATACAAATCATCATCGAACGTTAAGCGTGCGGACCCTATGGGTTCGAGAACTATGTAGACATGACCGAGACACCTCTCCGGTCAATAACCAACAGCGGAACCTGGATGCTCATATTGGTTCCTACATATTCTATGAAGATCTTTATCGGTCAAACCGCAATGACAACATACTTCATTCCCTTTGTCATCGGTATGTTACTTGCCCGAGATTCGATCGTCAGTATCTTCATACCTAGTTCAATCTCGTTACTGACAAGTCTCTTTACTTGTTTCGTAATGCATCATCCCCCAACTAACTCATTAGTCACTTTGCTTGCAAGGCTTATCATGATGTGCATTGCCGAGAGGTCCCAGAGATACCTCTCCGATACTCCGAGTGACAAATCCTATTCTCGATCTATGCCAACCCAACAAACACCTTCGGAGATACCTGTAGAGAATCTTTACAATCACCCATTTACATTGTGATGTTTGATAGCACACAAGGCATTCCTCCGGTATTCGGGAGTTGCATAATCTCATAGTCAAAAGAATATGTATAAGTCATGAAGAAAGCAATAGCAATAAAACTTAACGATCATTATGCTAAGCTAACGGATGGGTCTTGCCCATCACATCATTCTCCTAATGATGCGATCCCATTTATCAAATGACAACACATGTCTATGGTTAGGAAACTTAACCATCTTTGATTAACGAGCTAGTCTAGTAGAGGCATACTAGTGACACTATGTTTTGTGTATGTATCCACACATGTATCAAGTTTTCGGTTAATACAATTCTAGCATGAATAATAAACATTTATCATGATATAAGGAAATATAAATAACAACTTTATTATTGCCTCTGGTGCATATTTCCTTCAGTAAGAAATACACCCAAGCACCGGTCCACCCACCTATCAAATTATCAACGTAGCGAACGCGAATCAAACAAACATGATGAAAGTGACTAGATGAAATTCCCGTGTGTTCTCAAGAACGTTTTGCTTATTATAAGAGACCGTTCCGGCCTGTCTTTTGCTACAAAAAGGATTGGGCTACCTTAATACACCTTTGTTACCGTTACGACTTGTTGCTTGTTACAAATTACCTTGCTATCAAACTATCTGTTACCGATAATTTCAGTGCCCGCAGACAATATCTTGCTGAAAATCGCTTGTCATTTCCTTCTGCTCCACGTTGGGTTTGCCACTCTTACTTATCAAAAGGACTATGATTGGCCACCTATACTTGTGGGTCATCATGCGCAAATCACCGAGCAAGTAAGTAGTTATATGTGTTGGCCATTTGGTCAGATATGCAAATTGTTGGCTGGAGCTATTACAATTGTTAGTCATTTGGCCCAATATGCTCTACGCGTTGGTCATTTGGCCGAATTGGATATGCAACTTTTGGACAATGTTTTTCTTTCTAGCCTTCCTGTGCGTGCAATTTGTTCTTGAAGTTGGATAATAGGAACTTTGTTGTCATGCGTTATTGGATGAAGTTGAGAATTTATTCAGTGCCAATTCCGCCAAGACCATCGATGTCAGCATCGAGGAAGAAACAGGTGATCCAACCGACCCAACAAAAGAGCCACCCAGGAAGGTTACAAGATGGTTCCTTGAAAAGAAGAGGAGGATTAGGAGAAGTGAGAAGGGGTGGCGGCCAAGATGATGGAGAGGTTCAAGGATATCTTTGTGAAGAAGTAGGAGGCATGTGTCAAGCGATCCGGCGTTAAGGATTCATGTAAGGATAAGAAGTTTAACATATTGATAGTTGAGACTAATAAAAAGGCAAAGCTCGAAGTGAACATGGCCAAGCTCAAAGAGAAGAAGGTTAGATCGCAGCTGCTTCAAAGGATCCAAAGATGTTGACCTTGAAGATGGAGGAGTTGATCGGTGATGCAAGGATGATCGTGCAAGCCACGCATCTTAGGATGTTGAAGTACTTGAAGGGTAAGATGGAGATGGCGGAGAAGGAGACGACGGCAGGATGATTGTGCAGGCTTAGATAGTTGGTCCGGCAGGGCAAGAATTCATTTTTTCAGGGACTACCGGACTAAGATACTTTTTGGATTGGGCATGTAAAAACTATGCATACTTGCCTCTTTTCTGTTGTGGTCGGGAGCGATTCATTTGAATTTCAAATTGGTTGGACCTGGGCGGATGTTTAAGGGGTGCGTTTGACGGCTATCTCATGTATCTCATGTATTCATGTCAATGGTTTGATTGCATTGGGATTTGTCAGCGTTCTGGGAATGGGGGTACCCAGATCTGCCTACCTGCCTGCGGCCCATGGCGTGGCCCCCTCGACGTCCTGGTACGGCCTAGTGGCAAGACCTCCAAGACAAGACCCTCGCGAGGGACCTGGCCTCGCGAGGCGGACGACGCCAAGACCTCCCAAGGGGGGCAGCCTCCCCATGGTGTCTCCCAAGGAGCGGAGATTTCTATGCAGGTACCCAACCTCATGAGGCCGCGATGACGTGAGCCATGCCGACCAAGGCCAGGCGGGCGCCAGTGGGCACAGGGAAGACAGTTTCCGCTTTCTGTGCTGAGGGAGCAAGGACAAGCGCGGGTTCCCAAGGAATCCCCAAAGGTTTCCATTCCGGTGCAACAAGACCAAGACCCCGAGCTTCGCAGGACAGATGTCATCGTCGAGCCCACCGCAGCATCACGACCAGAAGCTTTGCAGGCAAAGACCACCTTTCGTCAGGATTAGATGTACTTCTTTTCCCCTTTTGAATCGGGCACTGTGGGATCCCATCCCGCCTAAGTTTTGAGGGAAGAGAACCAAGGCCACTATAAATATAGGTTAGCCACCGCCATAGAAGGGGTTGATCCTTTCCACCCTCACCACCATAGCCCTCACGAGGCTGTTCATCCACTTTACTTGTTCATCCTCATCCCCTCGTGAGGCCAGTCCACTGATAACCCACAAGTATAGGGGATCGCAACAGTTTTCGAGGGTAGAGTATTCAACCCAAATTTATTGATTCGACACAAGGGGAGCCAAAGAATATTCTCAAGTATTAGCAGCTGAGTTGTCAATTCAACCACACCTGGAAACTTAATATCTGCAGCAAAGTGTTTAGTAGCAGAGTAATATGATAGTAGTGGTAATGATAGCAAAAGTAATGGTAGCAAAAGTAATGTTTTTGGTATTTTGTAGTGATGATAACAATAGCAACGGAAAAGTAAATAAGCGAAGAACAATATATGGAAAGCTCATAGGCAATGGATCGGTGATAGAGAATTATGCCGGATGTGGTTCATCATGCAACAGTCATAACCTAGGGTGACATAGAACTAGCTCCAGTTCATCAATGTAATGTAGGCATGTATTCCGAACATAGTCATACATGCTTATGGAAAAGAACTTGCATGACATCTTTTGTCCTACCATCCCGTGGCAGCGGGGTCCTAGCGGAAACTAAGGGATATTAAGGCCTCCTTTTAATAGAGTACCGGACCAAAGCATTAACACATAGTGAATACATGAACTCCTCAAACTAAAGTCATCACCGGGAGTGGTCCCGATTATTGTCACTTCAGGGTTGCCAGATCATAACACATAGTAGGTGACTATAGACTTGCAAGATAGGATCAAGAACTCACATATATTCATGAAAACATAATAGGTTCAGATCTGAAATCATGGCACTCGGGCCCTAGTGACAAGCATTAAGCATAGCAAAGTCATAACAACATCAATCTCAGAACATAGTGGATACTAGGGATCAAACCCTAACAAAACTAACTTGATTACATGATAAATCTCATCCAACCCATCATCGTCCAGCAAGCCTACGATGGAATTACTCATGCACGACAGTGAGCATCGTGAAATTGGTGATGGAGGATGGTTGATGATGACGATGGCAATGGATTCCCCTCTATGGAGCCCCGAACGGACTCCAGACCAGCCCTCCTGAGAGTGTTTAGGGCTTGGCGGCGGCTCCGTATCGTAAAATGTGATGAATCTTTCTCCCTGATTTTTTCTCCCCGAACACGAATATATAGAGTTGGAGTCGAGGTCGGAGGAGCTCTAGGGGGCCCACGAGGTAGGGAGCACGCCCCCACCCTCGTGGCTAGGGTGTGGGGCCGCTGGCCTTGATCTTTTGCCAGTATTTTTTATTATTTCCAAAAATACGCTCCGTGGAGTTTCAGGTCATTCCGAGAACTTTTGTTTCTGCACATAAATGACACCATGTCAATTCTGCTGAAAACATCGTCAGTCCGGGTTAGTTCCATTCAAATCATGCAAGTTAGAGTCCAAAACAAGGGCAAAAGTGTTTGGAAAAGTAGATACGATGGAGATGTATCAACTCCCCCAAGCTTAAACCTTTGCTTGTCCGAAAGCAATTCAGTTGACAGACTAAAAGTGATAAAGAAAAACTTTTACAAACTCTGTTTGCTCTTGTTGTTGTAAATATGTAAAGCCAGCAATCAAGTTTCAGCAAAGATTATAAACTAACCATATTAACAATAACGCTTAGGTCACATGTTTACTCATATCAATGGCATAATCAACTAGCGACCAATAATAATAAATCTCGGATGATAACACTTTCTCAAAACAATCATAATATGATATAACAAGATGGTTTCTCGCTAGCCCTTTCTGAGACCGCAAAACATAAATGCAGAGCACCTTTAAAGATCAAGGACTGACTAGACATTGTAATTCTTGGTAAAAGAGATCCAGTAAAGTCATACTCAATGTAGACTAACAGTAATGAATGCAAATGACAGTGGTGCTCTCCAACTGGTGCTTTTTAATAAGAGGAGGATGACTCAACATAAAAGTAAATAGATAGGCCCTTCGCAGTGGGAAGCAGGGATTTGTAGAGGTGCCAGAGCTCGGTTTTTAAAATAGAGATGAATAATATTTTGAGCGGTATACTTTCATTGTCAACATAACAACCAAGAGATGGCGATATCTTCCATGCTACACACATTACAGGCAGTTCCCAAACAGAATGGTAAAGTTTATACTCCCCCTCCACCAACAAGCATCAATCCATGGCTTGCTCGAAACAACGAGTGCCTCCAACTAACAAGAGTCCCAGGGGGAGTTTTGTTTGCAATAATTATGATTTGATTTGCATAAAGCATGGGACTCGGCATCCCGGTGACCAGCCACTTTCTCGTGAGTGATGAGTGGAGTCCACTCCTCTTGAGAATAACCCGCCTAACATGGAAGATACGGACAACCCTAGTTGATACATGAGCTATTCGAGCATACATAACAGGATATTTATTTGAAGGTTTAGAGTTCGGCACACACAAATTTACTTGGAACGGCAGGTAGATACCGTATATAGGTAGGTATGGTGGACTCATATGGAATAACTTTGGGGTTTATGGGATTGGATGCACAAGCAGTATTCCTGCTTAGTACAAGTGAAGGCTAGAAAAATACTGGGAAGTGACCAGCTAGAGAGCGACAACAGTCATGAACATGCATTAAAATTAATCAACACCGAATGCAAGCATGAGTAGGATATAATGCACCATGAACATAAATATCGTAGAGGCTATGTTGATTTTGTTTCAACTACATGAGTGAACATGTGCCAAGTCAAGTCACTCGAATCGTTCAAAAGAGGATACCACCCTATCATACCACATCACAACCATTTTAATAGCATGTTGGCACACAAGGTAAACCATTATAAGCTCCTAGCTAATTAAGCATGGCATAAGCAACTATAATCTCGAATTGTCATTGCAAACATGTTCATTCATAATAGGCTGAATCAGGAACGATGAACTAATCATATTTATGAAAACAAGAGAGGTCGAGTTCATACCAGCTTCTCTCATCTCAACCAGTCCATCGTATATCGTCATAATTGCCTTTCACTTGCACGATCGAATGATGTGAATAATAATAACAGTGCACGTGCATTGGACTAAGCTAGAATCTGCAAGCATTCAATAAACAGGAGAAGACAAGACAATATGGGCTCTTTTGTCAGATCAACAACAATGCATATAAGAGCCACTTTAATAGTTTAATTAAGGTCTTCTCCTATCGACCCCAAAGAAAAGAAAAGAAATAAAACTATTTACACGGGAAAACTCCCAACAAGCAAAAGAAGAACAGGAAATCTTTTTGGGTTTTCTTTTTAATTACTACTACAAGCATAGAAATTAAAGCTAGCTAAAAGCTACAACTATTTTTTTTGGTTTTTTAAGGTTTATCAAACACACAAGAAGAAAGCATAAAAAGAAATAAACTAGCATGGATATTACAATGACAAAGTATGAGCACCGACATCTAGCAATGAGTGTGTGAACATGAATGTAATGCCGGTGGGAAATACGTACTCCCCCAAGCTTAGGCTTTTGGGCTAAGTTGGTCTAATGCCACGGATGGTCTGGCGGATATCCAAATTTATAGTTGGGGTCATACTGAGATGCAGCAGTCATTGCATTGTGGGCTGCAGCTTGGAGGCGAGCTATCTCAGCTCTCCTCTTATACTCTTCCGCCTCCTCTCTAGTTATAAAATATCTCCCTTTTGCCTGAAAGTCAAAGAAAGTAGAAGCAGGGGGAGCGATGTGATAGGTGCGTCGTCTGTCAAATATTAGTCGGTACTGGAGGAACTGATCGTTCCTCTCAACAAACTAATGATGAACCATAGCCTCATAATCCAAATAAGTAGGAGGCAACTCAATATCATCCTCACGTATGGTTTTACCAAGAAAATTAGCTATGTGGGTTGCATAAATTCCACCAAAGAAATCTCCATTATATCTATTAAGATGCAACCTACGTGCAACAATGGCTCCCAAATTATAAGATTTATCTCCTAACACAGCACTCCTAAGAATACTGAGGTCTGGGACACACATGTGACATGCTTCATCTTTGTCGTTAATGCATCTACCTATGAAGAGAGCAAAATAATGTATAGCAGGAAAGTGAATGCTCCCTATGGTAGCTTGTGCTATATCTCTAGAGTCCCCCACAGTTATATTAGCAAGAAAAATCTCTAAATTCAGATTTGCGAGGTTCACTAGCACTACCCCATTGTGGAAGTTTGCAAGAAGTGGTAAAGTCCTCTAAGTCCATGTGTAAGAATTTTCATAAAGATCAAACATGACAGTTTGAGAATTACGCGAAGATGAAAATTCAAACCTCCTCATAAAGGAACTAGTGAGATAGTGGTACTGACGACATTTTTCTGCCTCGAAGCTCACAAGATCAGCATTACGCAAATATGCGTTAAATTCTTCCTTAATTCCTGCTCGATCCATGAAGTCCTCTGAAGGCCATTCACAAGGCCGCACTGGAGCGTCCCTTGGTGGCTCATCATCAGCGTCACGCATTGCAAGCCTGGGTCCTTGTTTCCTTGAAGAACCACCTTGGTACATTTTCCTAAACATATTTCTTCCTCTGGAAACTTTCTAAATTTTTTAGTAACTTCAAATAAAAGTAAACCAAACTCAACAAAATTGATAGCAACTACTCCTACTAGTGCCTAGAGCCTGTATCATGCATTAGAACTACTTGGAACCATAAAAATTTGACATGCAAGCTCAAGAACATGGTCACCTAGGCAACACAAATTTGCAATGAATAAAGCACTAGAACAAAAACTAATTGGACCAATGGAGGAGTCACATACCAAGGAACAATCCCCCAAAGCAGTTTTGTGAGAGGTGCTTTGAGCAAGGAGATCGAAAATCGCAGCAAAATGAGCTAGAACATGCTTGAGCTGGATGGTGATTTTTTTGGGAGGAAGAAGAAGTGTGTGCGTTCAGGAATAAGTGGAGGGGAGCCACCGTGGGCCCATGAGGCAGGGGCGCACCCAAGGGGGTGGACGCGCCGTGGACCCTATTAAATTGGCAGGGCATTTGGAGAACTTTTATATTCGGGGTATTTTTATATTGCACGGATAATTCAGATTACATACAAAAATTACAATTTTTTCTTTATTTAATATAAATAACAGAAAGTAAAAAAGAAGGTACAGAGAGTTGTGTTTTCTAAATTCATCCATCTCATGCTCATCGAAAGGAATCCACTAACAAGGTTGATCAGGTCTTGTTATCAAACTCATTTCGAATAACATGGAACCGGAGAATTTTCGAATAACACTAGGTTACCTCAACTGGGATATGCACATCCCCAACAATAAGAATATCATATTTCTTCTTGATAGTAGGAAGAGGAAATTCAAAACCTCCAAAAATAATCGATGGAATTTTTCCAATAGAGTTTATACTATGAACTTGAGGTTGTTTCCTTGGAAAGTGTACCGTATGCTCATTACAATTAACATGAAAAGTGACATTGCCTTTGTTGCAATTAATAACAGCCCCTACAGTATTCAAAAAAGGTCTTCCAAGAATAATAGACATACTATCATCCTCGGGAATATCAAGAATAACAAAGTCTGTTAAAACAGTAACGTTTGCAACCACAACAGGCACATCCTCACAAATACTGACAGGTATAGCAGTTGTTTAATCAGCCATTTGCAAAGATATTCCAGTAGGTGTCAACTTATTCAAATCAAGTCTACGATATAAAGAGAGAGGCATAACACTAACGCCGGCTCCAAGATCACATAAAGCAGTTTTAACATAGTTTCTTTTAATGGAGCATGCTATAGTTGGTATTCCTGGATCTCCTAGCTTCTTAGGTATTACACCCTTAAAAGTATAATTAGCAAGCATGGTGGAAATTTTAGCTTCCAGTATCTTTCTTTTATTAGTAACAATATCTTTCATGTACTTAGCATAAGGATTCAATTTAAGCATATCAGTCAAATGCATACGCAAAAAGATAGGTCTAATCATTTCAGCAAAGCGCTCAAAATACTCATCATCCTTTTTCTTGGATGGCTTAGGAGGAAAAGGCATGGGTTTCTGAACCCAAGGCTGTCTTTCCTTACTGTGTTTCCTAGCAACAAAGTCTCTTTTGTCACATCGTTGATTCTTTGATTGTGGGTTATCAAGATCAACAGCAGGTTCAATCTCTACATCATTGTCATTGCGAGGTTGAGCATCAACATGAACATTATCATTAACATTATCACTAGTTTCATGTTCATTACTAGATTGTGTTTCAGCATCAGAAATAGAGATATCATTGGGATTCTCAGGTGTGTCAATAACAGGTTCACTAGAAGCATGCAAAGTCCTATCATTTTTCTTTCTCTTCCTTTTAGAAGGACTAGGTGCATCTATATTATTTCTCTGAGAATCTTGCTCAATTCTCTTAGGATGGCCCTCAGGATACAAAGGTTCCTGGGTCATTTTACCACCCCTAGTCATAACTCTAACAACATTATCATTCTTCTTACTATTTAATCCATTGAGAAAATCATTCTGAGCTTTAAGTACTTATTCTACTTGAGTGGTAACCATAGAAGCATGTTTACTAATGAGTTTAAGTTCACCTTTAACTCTAGACATATAATCACCCAAGTGTTCAATCATATAAGCATTTTGTTTTAATTGTCTACCAAAGTAAGCATTGAAGTCTTCTTGCCTAACTATAAAGCTATCAATCTCATCCAAACATTGGCTAGCAAACTTAGTAGGAGGGATTTTAGCTTTATCATATCTATAAAGAGAATTTACCTTTACTACCTGTGTCGGGTTATCAAGACCATGTGTTTCTTCAATAGACGATGGATTAAAACCATATATTTCTTCAACAGGTGGTAAATTAAGACCATGTATTTCTTCAATAGGAGGTAAATTTTTAACATCTTCAGCTTTAATACCCTTTTCTTTCATAGATTTCTTTGCCTCTTGCATATCTTCAGGACTGAGAAATAGAACACCCCTTTTCTTTGGAGTTGGTTTAGGAATAGGCTCAGGAGTTGGCTCAGGAGCTGGCTCAGGAAGTGTCCAATTATTTTCATTTGTCAACTTATTATTCAATAGAATTTAAGCTTCATCCAGTTTTCTTTCCCTAAAAACAGAATCAGCACAACTATCCAGGTGGTCTCTGGAAGCATCGGTTAGTCCATTATAAAAGATATCAAGTATTTCATTTTTGTTAAGAGGATGATCAGGCAAAGCATTAAGTAATTGGAGAAGCCTCCCCCAAGCTTGTGGGAGACTCTCTTCTTTAATTTGCACAAAATTATATATATCCATTAAGGCAGCTTGTTTCTTATGAGCAGGGAAATATTTAGCAGAGAAGTAATAAATCATATCCTGGGGACTACACACACAACCAGGATCAAGAGAATTAAACCATATCTTAGCATCACCCTTTAATGAGAACGGAAATATTTTAAGGATATAAAAGTAGCGAGTTCTCTCATCATTAGTGAACAGGGTGGCTATATCATTTAATTTAGTAAGATGTGCCACAATTGTTTCAGATTCATAGCCATAAAAAGGATCAGATTCAACCAAAGTAATTATATCAGGATCAATAGAGAATTCATAATCCTTATCAGTAACAAAGATAGGTGAAGTAGCATAAGCAGGATCATATTTCATTCTAGCATTCAGAGTTTTTTGTTTAAGCTTAGCTAATAATTTCTTAAGCGCACTTCTATCGTTGCATGCAAGAAAGTCTCTTTTACTTTATTCATCCATAACATAGCCCTGAGGCACAACAGGCAATTCATATTTATTAGGAGAGCCTTCATCATCACTTTCATCAATATTATCAGTTTCAATAATTTCATTCTCTCTAGCCCTAGCAAGTTGTTTATCAAGAAATTCACCAAGTGGCACAGTAGTATCAAGCATAGAAGTAGTTTCATCATAAGTATCATGCATAGCAGAAGTGGCATCATCAATAATATGCGACATATCAGAATTAATAGCAGAAGCAGGTTTAGGTGTCGCAACCTTACTCAAAACAGAAGGTGAATCAAGTGCAGAGCTAGATGGCAGTTCCTTACCCCCCCTCGTAGTTGAGGGATAAATTTTTGTTTTCGCGTCTTTCAAGTTCTTCATAGTGACCAGCAGATATAAATCCCAAGTGACTCAAAGAATAAAGCTATGCTCCCCGGCAACGGTGCCAAAAAATAGTCTTGATAACCCACAAGTATAGGGGATCGCAACAGTTTTCGAGGGTAGAGTATTCAACCCAAATTTATTGATTCGACACAAGGGGAGCCAAAGAATATTCTCAAGTATTAGCAATTGAGTTGTCAATTCAACCACACCTGGAAACATAATATCTGCAGCAAAGTTTTTAGTAGCAAGGTAATATGATAGTAGTGGTAACGGTAGCAAAAGTAATATTTTTTGTATTTTGTAGTGATGATAACAATGGCAACGGAAAAGTAAATAAGCGAAGAACAATATATGGAAAGCTCGTAGGCAATGGATCAGTGATGGAGAATTATGCCGGATGCGATTCATCATGTAACAATCATAACCTAGGGTGACACGGAACTAGCTCCAATTCATCAATGTAATGTAGGCATGTATTCCGAATATAGTCATACGTGGTTATGGAAAAGAACTTGCATGACATCTTTTGTCCTACCCTCCCGTGGCAGTGGGGTCCTAGAGGAAACTAAGGGATATTAAGGCCTCCTTTTAATAGAGTACCGGACCAAAGCATTAACACATGATGAATACATGAACTCCTCAAACTATGGTCATCACCGGGTGTGGTCCCGATTATTGTCACTTCGGGGTTGCCGGATCATAACACATAGTAGGTGACTATAGACTTGCAAGATAGGATCAAATAACTCACATATATTCATGAAAACATAATAGGTTCAGATCTGAAATCATGGCACTCGGGCCCTAGTGACAAGCATTAAGCATAGAAAAGTCATAGCAACATCAATCTCAGAACATAGTGGATACTAGGGATCAATCCCTAACAAAACTAACTCGATTACATGATAATTCTCATCCAACCCATCATCGTCCAGCAAGCCTATGATGGAATTACTCACGCACGGTGGTGAGCATCATGAAATTGGTGATGGAGGAAGGTTGATGATGACGACGGCGACGGATTCCCCTCTCCGGAGCCCCGAACAGACTCCAGATCAGCCCTCCCGAGAGAGTTTAGGGCTTGGTGGTGGCTCCGTATTGTAAAACGCGATGAATCATTCTTCCTTATTTTGTTCTCCCCAAACACGAATATATGGAGTTGGAGTTGAGGTCGGTGGAGCTCCAGGGGGCCCATGAGGCAGGGGGAGCGCCCCCACCCTCGTTGCTAGGGTGTGGGCCCCCTGGCCTTGATTCTTCGCCAGTATTTTTTATTTTTTCCAAAAATAATCTCCGTGGAGTTTTAGGTCATTCCAAGAACTTTTGTTTCTGCACATAAATAACACCATGGCAATACTGCTGAAAACAACGTCAATCCAGGTTAGTTCCATTCAAATCATGCAAGTTAGAGTCCAAAACAAGGGCAAAAGTGTTTGGAAAAGTAGATACGACGGAGACGTATCGGCGGTACTACCGCTCGACCTCATGGTACAACCGCAAGGGGTAGAGGTACTACCTCAAAGGGTAGCGGTACTACTGCTGGCGAGCGGTACTACTGCTTGCGAGCGGTACTAAAAAATGACATCCGTGCCTACCACCGCTGGACTTATGACGAGATTTTGGTCCGGAGCGGAAGTAGCCACAGAAGTAGCCGCGGTAGTACCGCTCCAAGCGGTAGTACCGCTCCCATGGGCGGTAGTACCGCTGCAGCCTTTTTACGGACACCAAAACTGACACAACTTCTGCAAACGGACTCCGAATTCAATGAAACCAAGTTAGTTGGAAAGATAGTGACAAGGGCTAACACAATCTCTATAGAAATAACAATAAAAAGCAAATTAGAAAAGGCCCATAATAAAATGGTGAGAACCCTTCCTCAAAAATACCGGTAAAACCTCCAACACCGAAAACGCAATAGAAGAAGCATGAGAACTCCATTTTCGATGGACTCGAGCTTGTCATCTAGATGACCATAAGCTCTAAGACTCACAAAGAGAACCAAGAAAGATGATGCAAGGATGCAAAGGTTTGAGCTCTCTGTGAACGATACGATTAAGCTACTCATCAAGAGCCCCCCTTGATAGTACGGCAATCGATCCTATAACCCGGTCTCACAACTACCACCATGAGACCGGTAAAATAGAAAACCTATCAAGGGCAAACCTTTGCCTTGCACAAAGTCCACTTGAGCTATATGTAGACGATCTTGACTTCCTCAAGTTGGACCACCTTTCTTAATTGCGTTGGCTTGGTGAAGACGAGTAGATTGCTCCCCCATACTCCACTATGGGCGAGCCACTCTTTGGTATACCTTCACAGGTGATTGTGTTAGCTCGATGAAGGCTAGTTGATTGCTCCCCATACTCCACTATTGGTGAGTCACCACTACAAAAAAATACACTTCCGTGATGATACGTGTTTGTCACAGTAGGTCGCGTTTTTTGTCATGCAGGTACATCCATGACAAATGTATGACAGAATCAAGATAGTCATACATGTGCTGTCGTAGAAGTGTTCCATGACATTACCAAAATTATCATCACGGAAGTGTCCACTTCCATGACGATAAATCGCGTGTCACAGAAGTGCTTTTGTCAAGGGTGACCGGCACATGGCATCCACCGTAAAGGAACGCCGTTAACCCATTGGGTCGGGTTTTTGATCCGATGACCCATTAACAGCCCCGACCAATGGGGATTTTCCACGTGTAAAATCATCATTGGCTAGAGGAAACACGTGTCGGCTCACCATTGGGACAGATGTCATCCGCTCATTGGACCGAAGGCGCCTATGATACGATGACACGTGGCATAGCCCAATAGAGGCCCATTCCTGTGAAAAGGCCGGCCCGTTTGACTTAGTAAAAAGGTGGCGGGCCGGCCCACGGAAAGCCTGTTAATGTCATGTTCTCATATACCGCATTTACAGCCCGCTAACCCAGGGCCCGTTACGCCCTTTCCGAATTAGGCCCAGTAGCGTCATCTGGGCCGTCCAATATGATTCAGCCCGTTTTAACTTCCGGCCCATGTGTGGCCCATGACTTCTTTCGGCCCATATGAGGACCTTTGTAACTCTTGGCCCATTAACGGCCCGTGGTGAAACTGGCCCGTAATGAACAGTGTATCATTTTGTACCCATTAACGGCCAGTTATTCCATTGGGCCGTTTCCAGCCCAAGTTATCTTTCGGCCTTCTCAGGGCCCATTGATTCTTGGGCTCATTTGTAGCATTCGGTTACATACGGCCCGTTACTGTCATTTTCTGCTTGTGTGCCAAATTCAGCCCGTCGTTACAGTCGGCCCGTTTGCGGACCGTTAATACGTTGGGTCGTTTTCATGTAAAAAAACCCGTTGGGTTGTTTTCATAGACTTATCAAATATGGCCTATTAACGGCCCGTTATGGTCCACGAATAGTACGGCCCATGATTGGTGAAATGATGATACACCCTGTAGAAGGACCATGGATCCTACGGCCTGTATGAGGCCCATGGATAGTACGGTCCGTAGAAGGCCCATGGATCGTATGGCCCGTAGAAGGCCCATGGACCCTACGGCCCGTAGAAGGCCCATGGACCCTAAGGCCCATATAGAAGGCCGATGGATTCTACGGCCGAACGAAGGCCCATGGATCATACGACCCGTAGAAGGCCCATGATTATTTTGGCCTAGTTACCAAAAATAGGCTATTGTGGCCACTAGAAAAAAACAGAAAAAGAACTTCAGTGACTACAAGCAAACAACTAAACAAGACAATAAGGAAATAAATAAGCAAGCAATTACCGCTAGCCTATTACCGCTATTACACATATTACATCCACTGGGCATCAAAGTTCGCCACCAGTGGAAATATAGGGAACAAAGCAGCACATTACATACACTGGCCGTCAAAATTGGCCACTAGTGCAAATAAACGTGGCAGCAAAACAAGAGCATAACTGAAGCAACTTCAGAAGAGCTCAAGAAACGTTATCCTGGGTATCCACCATGTTGGCAATAAGCTTAGCAAGCTGATTAGCTTTGTCCTGTTTGGCACTAAAATCCTCCTACGCTTGCTGTTGCACCAGAAAGTATGCATCTGAATGCTCCAGGGACTTCCGTAGTCCTCCGCTTCTTGTCGCAGCACAGCTGATCGATGTCTTTCAGCTTGTAGTTGAGACTCAAGAAACCGAACTGATTCAGACAGTGAGTTTGAATAGCTTGTGCAAGCGGTAGTGGCCAGTAACTCGAACACTAAACCAAGATAGGACTTTGGGGTTGTCTCGCTGTCTTCAAGATAGTCTTCCTTAGCTGTTTTATCAGCTTTGTTGGAGACCAACAAGGATGTGTCACTATCCTGAACCTTATCTGCATTACTTCCTTTACCATTGCTTAATAAGGCACTCTTCCCCAATATTCTGTCAGCATTCTAAAAGAAGAAACAAGCAGACACATAACAAGTTTAGCATGTACTAGTATATGAAACTCATTTCGGTGAACCTGTTCATTAGTAAGGTGGACAGGATTAAACTACCAAGTCTTCTATTGCCAAGTACTAGTACATAATAAAAGCATCAAACAAACATATATCTATGTCCTATGGTCACTGCATTGTCTTGCCAAATCAAAATAGAGACACGGTTCAAATCATATTTAAATTTCAGGGCATTTGGAGAACTTTTATTTTCGGGGTACTTTTATATTGCGTGGATAATTCAGATAACAGACAGAAAATACTATTTTTATTTTATTTAATATAAATAACAGAAAGTAGAAAGAGAGTATAGAGAGTTGTGTTTTCTAACTTCATCCACCTCATGCTCATAAAAAAGAATCCACTAACAAGGTTGATCAAGTCTTGTTAACAAACTCATTCCGAATAACATGGAACCGGAGAATTTTCGAATAACAGTAGGTAACCTCAATGGGGATATGCACTTCCCCAACAATAAGAATATCATATTTCTTCTTGACAGTAGGTAGAGGAAATTCAAAACCTCCAAAAATAATCGATGGAATTTTTCCAATAGAATTGATACTGTGGACTTGAGGTTGTTTCCTCAGAAAGTGTACCGTATGCTCATTACCATTAACATGAAAAGTGACATTGCCTTTGGTGCAATCAATAACAGCCCCTGCAGTATTCAAAAAGGGTCTTCCAAGAATAATAGACATATTATCGTCCTCGGGAATATCAAGAATAATAAAGTCCGTTAAAATAGTAACGTTTGCAACCACAACAGGCACATCCTCACAAATACCGACATGTATAGCAGTTGATTTATCAGCCATTTGCAAAGATATTTCAGTAGGTGTCAACTTATTCAAATAAAATCTACGATATAAAGAGAGAGGCATAACACTAACACCGGCTCCAAGATCACATAAAGCAGTTTTAACATAATTTCTTTTAATGGAGCATGGTATAGTTGGTACTCCGGGATCTCCTAGTTTCTTAGGTATTCCACCTTTAAAAGTATAATTAGCAAGCATGGTGGAAATTTCAGCTTCTGGTATCTTTCTTTTATTAGTAACAATATCTTTCATGTACTTAGCATAAGGATTCATTTTTAGCATATCAGTCAAATGCATACGCAAAAAGATAGGTCTAATCATTTCAGCAAAGCGCTCAAAATCTTGATCATCCTTTTTCTTGGATGGTTTGGGAGGAAAAGGCATGGGTTTTTGAACCCATGGTTCTCTTTCTTTACCATGTTTCCTAGCAACAAAGTCTCTCTTATCATAACGTTGATTCTTTGATTGTGGGTTATCAAGATCAACAACAGGTTCAATTTCTATATCATTATCATTGCTAGGTTGAGCATCAACATGAACATTATCATTTACATTATCACTAGTTTCAGGTTCATTACCAGATTGTGTTTCAGCATCAGAAATAGAAATATCATCTGGATTCTCAGGTGTTTCAGCAATAGGTTCACTAGAAGCATGCAAAGTCCTATCATTTTTCTTTTTCTTCCTTTTAGAAGGACTAGGTGCATCTATATTATTTCTCTGAGAATCTTGCTCAATTCTCTTAGGGTGGCCTTCAAGATACAAAGGTTCCTGAGTCATTTTACCAGTTCTAGTAGCCACTCTAACAGCATAGTACTTATTCTTACTATTCAATTCATTGAGCAAACCATTTTGAGCTTTAAGTACTTGTTCTACTTGAGTGGTAACCATAGAAGCATGTTTACTAATAATTTTAAGTTCACCTTTGACATTAGCCATATAATCACCCAAGTGTTCAAGCATATTAGTACTGCATTTTAATTCTCTACCAAACTAAGCATTGGAGTCTTCTTTCTTAACCATAAATTTATCAAACTCATCTAAGCATAGGCTAGCAAACTTAGTAAATGGGATTTCAGCTTTATCATATCTATAGAGAGAATTTACCTTTACTACCCGTGTCAGGTTATCAAGACCATGTGTTTCTTCAATAGCTGATGAATTAAAACCATACATTTCTTCAAAAGGCGGTAAATTAAGACCATGTATTTCTTTAATAGGAGATGAATTCTTAACATCTTCAGCTTTAATACCCTTCTCTTTCATGGATTTCTTTGCCTCTTGCATATCTTCAGGACTGAGAAATAGAACACCCCTTTTCTTCGGAGTTGGTTTAGGAATAGGCTCAGGAGTTGGCTCAGGAAGTGTCCAATTATTTTCATTTGTCAACATATTATTCAATAAAATTTCAGCTTCATCCGGTGTTCTTTCCCTGAAAACAGAACCAGCACAACTATCCAGGTAATCTCTGGAAGCATCGGTTAGTCCATTATAAAAGATATCAAGTATTTCATTTTTCTTAAGAGGATGATCAGGCAAAGCATTAAGTAATTGGAGAAGCCTCCCCCAAGCTTGTGGGAGACTCTCTTCTTCAATTTGCACAAAATTATATATATCCCTTAAGGCAGCTTGTTTCTTATGAGCAAGGAAATATTTAGCAGAGAAGCAAAAAATCATATCCCGGGGACTATGCACACAACCAGGATCAAGAGAATTAAACCATATCTTAGCATCACCCTTTAATGATAACGGGAATATTTTAAGGATGTAAAAGTAGCAAGTTCTCACATCATTAGTGAATAGGGTGGCTATATCATTTAATTTAGTAAGATGTGCCACAACAGTTTCATATTCATAACCATAAAAATGATCAAATTCAACCAAAGTAATTATAGTAGGATCAATAGAGAATTCATAATCCTTATCAGTAACAAAGATAGGTGAAGTAGCATAAGCAGGATCATATTTCATTCTAGCATTCAGAGTTTTTTGTTTAAGCTTAGCTAATAATTTCTTAAGATCACTTCTATCATTGCAAGCAAGAAAGTCTCTTTTAGTTTCTTCATCCATAACATAGCCCTCAGGCACAACAGGTAATTCATATTTATTAGGAGAACCTTCATAATCACTTTCATCAGTATTATCAGTTTCAATAATTTCATTCTCTCTAGACCTAGCAAGTTGTTCATCAAGAAATTCACCAAGTGGCACAGTTGTATCAAGCATAGAAGTAGTTTCATCATAAGTATCATGCATGGCAGAAGTGGCATCATCAATAATATGCGACATATTAGAATCAATAGCAGAAGCAGGTTTAGGTGTCGCAAGTTTACTCAAAACGGAAGGTGAATCAAGTGCAGAGCTAGATGGCAGTTCCTTACCTCCCCTCATAGTTGAGCGATAAATCTTGGTTTTTGGATCTCTCTAGTTCTTCATAATGATAAGCAGATATAAATCCCAAGAGACTCAAAGAATAGAGCTATGCTCCCCGGCAACGGCGCCAGAAAATAGTCTTGATAACCCACAAGTATAGGGGATCGCAATAGTTTTCGAGGGTAGAGTATTCAACCCAAATTTATTGATTCGACACAAGGGGAGCCAAAGAATATTCTCAAGTATTAGCAGCTGAGTTGTCAATTCAACCACACCTGGAAACTTAATATCTGCAGCAAAGTGTTTAGTAGCAGAGTAATATGATAGTAGTGGTAACGGTAGCAAAAGTAACGGTAGCAAAAGTAATGTTTTTGGTATTTTGTAGGGATGATAACAATAGCAACAGAGAAGTAAGTAAGCGAAGAACAATATATGGAAAGCTCGTAGGCAATGGATCGGTGATAGAGAATTATGCCGGATGTGGTTCATCATGTAACAGTCATAACCTAGGGTGACACAGAACTAGCTCCAGTTCATCAATGTAATGTAGGCATGTATTCCGAATATAGTCATACGTGCTTATGAAAAAGAACTTGCATGGCATCTTTTGTCCTACCCTCCCGTGGCAGCGGGGTCCTAGCGGAAACTAAGGGATATTAAGGCCTCCTTTTAATAGAGTACCGGACCAAAGCATTAACACATAGTGAATACATGAACTCCTCAAACTAAGGTCATCACTGGGAGTGGTCCCGATTATTGTCACTTCGGGGTTGCCGGATCATAACACATAGTAGGTGACTATAGACTTGCAAGATAGGATCAAGAACTCACATATATTCATGAAAACATAATAGGTTCACATCTTAAATCATGGCACTGGGACCCTAGTGACAACCATTAAGCATAACAAAGTCATAGCAACATCAATCTCAAAACATAGTGGATACTAAGGATGAAACCCTAACAAAACTAACTCGATTACATGATAAATCTCATCCAACCCATCACCGTCCAGCAAGCCTACGATGGAATTACTCACGCACGGCGGTGAGCATCATGAAATTAGTGATGGAGGATGGTTGATGATGACGATGGTGACGGATTCCCCTCTCTGGAGCCCCGAACGGACTCCAGATCAGCCCTCCCGAGAGAGTTTAGGGCTTGGCGGCGGCTCCGTATCGTAAAATGCAATGAATCTTTCTCCCTGATTTTTCCCTCTCCGAACACGAATATATAGAGTTGGAGTTGTGGTTAGAGGAGCTCTAGGGGGACCACGAGGTAGGGGGCGCGCCCAGGGGGAAGGCACGCCCCCACCCTCGTGGCTAGGGTGTGGGCCCCCTGGCCTTGATCTTTTGCCAGTATTTTTAATTATTTCCAAAAATACGCTCCGTGGAGTTTCAGGTCATTTCGAGAACTTTTGTTTCTGCACATAAATAACACCATGGTAATTCTGCTGAGAACAGCGTCAGTCCGGGTTAGTTCCATGCAAATTATGCAAGTTAGAGTCCAAAACAAGGGCAAAAGTGTTTGGAAAAGTTGATACGATGGATACGTATCATCCACCAGAAAGCAGGAGTAGGGTTTTACACCGCAAGGTGGCCCGAACCTGGGTAAACTGGCGTATTCCTCTTCTTCCCCACTTGAGTGTGTATCCTATGAGGTTAGGCTATAGGGCGACGAGCTTGAGACTTGAGAGGTTGAGATCTTCGCACACGCCCCAGAGTTCGAACCTTCTTGGGTTTGCGGAGCCCTGAATCCGACATCTGGCGTGCCAGTTAGGGGTGTGTCAAGGTCATTTTTCTTCCTCCGCTTTGTCTCCGCTTCGTCGACCCCATGACCAAAGCTCATCGGGCCCGCGCTGAGCGTTGGGTCACATGCGCCGCCCAGGCGGTGTCCCTTGGCTGTGGCTCTCCTCACTGCCCCGTTCGCCCCGCATCCAGCACCGCCACAAGCACCCCGTTCGTCGACGGCACAACCTGTCGCCGCCACCGACCATGCGGTACGACAGCCACCCCGCCGCGCCCACCTTCGGCCCCGCCACGACATTGTAGCCTCGCACTCATCACGAGTTTATGAGCACACAAGATGCACTCTTCATGGCGCGTGAGATTCTACGCCACCGCCCCACCAATGGTGTGTACGCCGCCTGGCTCGACTGAGTCACCGAGCTAGTCAACGCCACGTGCGGAGGCCTAGAGCCCTCCCATTTTCTGCAGGAGTCGCCCCTGTCGCACCTACTTGTTCTTTAGAAGAGGACCCGGAGGGCCTCACAGGGGCCAAGCTGCAAGCTGGGTTTCTCACCAGCTCATGAGATGCTACCCCGGATGCTGGACAGGGCAGGTTACCCCCGTAGGCCACCTCTCGGATGATGGCAGCAACTGTCAATAAGGCGGAAGCATAGGGGGCTGACACCAGGGTGACGGACGCCGAAGGCCGAGATCGTCGGGACTCCGTGAGGCCGGAGCCCCTCGTGAGCCAACGTGGTGCCCCTAGCCGCGTCGCCGCCGATGACAACCCCCATTTGCAACTCTTTGTTGGGAATCGTTGCATGGAAAATAAAAAATTCTACGCACACGCAATGATCTATCCATGGAGATGTATAGAAATGAGGGGGGAGTGTGTCTACGTACCCTCATAGACCGTAAGAGGAAGCGTTTCTTAACGCGGTTGATTTAGTCGAACTTCTTCGTGCTTCAACCGGTCAAGTACCGAACGCACGACACATCCGCGTTCTGCACACGTTCAGCTCGGTGACGTCCCTCGCCTTCTTGATCCAGCAAGACGTTGAGCTAGTAGATGAGTTCCATCAGCACGAAGGCGTCGCGACAGTGGTGGTGAATTGATCCTCGCAGGGCTTCGCCTAATCACTACGAAAATATGACCGGGGGAGTAAACGGTGGTGGGGGGCGCCGCACACGACTAAACAATTGTCTGGGTGTGCTAGAGCGCCCCCCACATATATATAGGTGGGAGGGAGAGCGGAGGCATCCAGGAGGCGCCCCAAGTAGGCTGAATCCTACATGGGGTCCTCCCAAGTGGCACGCCCCCTGCCTTATTTGTCAGAGGGGGAAGCAAAGAGCGGGAGGGGGAAAGGAAGGGGAATCCTATTCCCTTTCTTTCCTTATCTCCTTCCTTTCCTTCTCCACCTTGGACGGCCCATATGGGGGGCACACCAGCCCCTTGTGGCTAGTGCGTTTCCCCTCTTGGCCCATAAGGCCCAAATCTTTTGCCGGGGGTGCCCGGAACGCCTTCCGGTGACCCGATAAGTACCCGATACCCCCCAAAACACTTCCGGTGTCCGAATACCATCGTATTATATATATATACATTAATATTTACCTCTTGACCATTTCGATACTCCTCGTCATGTCCGTGATCTCATTCGGGAGTCCGAACAACATTTGGTCACCAAATCACATAACTCATATAATACTATATCGTCATCGAACGTTAAGCGTGCGGACCCTACGGGTTCGAGAACTACGTAGACATGACCGAGACACCTCTCTGGTCAATAACCAATAGCGGAACCTGGATGCCCATATTGGCTCCTACATATTCTACTAAGATCTTTATAGGTCGAACCGTTATGACAACATACGCAATTCCCTTTGTCCATCGGTATGTTACTTGCCCGAGATTCGATCATCGGTATCTTCATACATAGTTCAATCTTGTTACCGGCAAGTCTCTTTAGTCGTTCCGTAATACACCACCTCGTGACTGATGCGGCTTCAACTATGTCGGTATTTCCTCAAAGAGGAAGGGATGATGCAACACATCTACGATAGGTATTTCCCTCAGTGATGAGACCAAGGTTATCGAACCAGTAGGAGAACCACGCAACACCACGTAAACAACTCCTCACACAAAGAACAAATACTTGCAACCCGACGTAAAAGAGGGGTTGTCAATCCCTCACGGGTAAAAAGATAGGTAAAATTGTAGTAGATTGGATAAATAGATCTCGCGGGAATGCGAGATAAAATAAATAAAGAAAAAATGCAGCAAGGTATTTTTGTATTTTTGGAAAAATAGATCTAAAAATAAAAGCAAATAAAAATAGTTTGCAAAGGCAAATATAATGAAGAAGAGTCCCGGGGGCCGTATATTTCTCTAATGGCTTCTCTCGAGAAAAATGGCATATGGTGGGTAAACAAATTGCTGTTGGGCAATTGATAGAACTTCAAATAATCATGACGATATCTAGACAATGATCATTATATAGGCATCACGCCCAAGATTAGTAGACCGACTCCTGCCTGCATCTACTACTATTACTCCACACATCGACCGCTATCCAACATGCATCTAGTGTACTAAGTTCATGGAGAAATGGAGTGATGCAATAAGAATGATGACATGATGTAGACAAGATGTATTTATGTAGAAATAGACCCCATCTTGTTATCCTTAATAGCAACGATACATACGTGTCGGTTCCCCTTCTATCACTGGGACCAAGCACCGTAAGATCGAACCCATCACAAAGCACCTCTTCCCATGGCAAGAAAAATTGATCTAGTTGGCCTAACTATACCAAAGATTCAAAGAAGAAATACGAGGCTATAAGTAATCATGCATATAAGAGATCAAAAGACTCAAATAATTTTCATGGATAAAAACATATATATGATCAT
Source organism: Triticum urartu (assembly GCF_003073215.2). Classification (NCBI taxonomy): domain Eukaryota; kingdom Viridiplantae; phylum Streptophyta; class Magnoliopsida; order Poales; family Poaceae; genus Triticum; species Triticum urartu. The sequence goes on along the minus strand of NC_053027.1, from coordinate 183,032,641 downwards.
AAACTCAAAGTTCATCAGATCCCAACAAACACATCGCAGAAAGAGTTACATCAAATAGATCTCCAAGAGACCATTGTATTGAGAATCAAAAGAGAGAGAGAGAGGAACCCATCTAGCTACTAAATACAGACCCGTATGTCTACAATGAACTACTCACGCATCATCAAAGAGGCACCAATGAGGATGATGAACCCCTCCGTGATGGTGTCTTCATTAGATCTAGTGGTTCTGGAACTTGCGGCGGCTGGAATTGACTTTTGTCGACTCCCCTAGGGTTTCTAGAATATTGGGGTATTTATAGAGCAAAGAGGCGGTGCGGGAGGCCACTTAGGTGGGCACATTCCACCTGGGCGCGCCTGGGCCCCCAGGCGCGCCCTGGTGGGTTGTGCTCCCCTTGAATCCCCCCTCTGGTACTTGTTTGGCCCAACAGGTGTCTTCTAGTCCAGAAAAATTCTCCAAAAATTTTCGCTGCGTTTGGAATCCTTTTATTATTGATTTTCTGTGAGGTAAAAAACAAGCAAAAAACAGCAACTGGCACTGGGCACTATGTCAATAGGTTAGTCCCAAAAAATGATATAAAGTTGCTATAAAATGATTGTAAAACATCCAAGAATGATAATATAACAACATGGAACAACAAAAAATTATAGATAAGTTGGAGACATATCAACATCCCCAAGCTTAATTCCTTCTCGTCCTCGAGTAGGTAAATGATAAAAACAGAATTTTTGATGTGGAATGCTGCCTAACATGTTCATCATATATATTCTTTTCTTTGTAGCATGGACATCTGGACTTTTATATGATTCAAAGCAATAGTCTAGTTTTGACATGAAGATTTCAATACTCAAGCATATCAACAAGCGACCATGTCTTTCAAAATATCAACACTAAAGCAAGTTATCCCTAGCCCATTATGCTCAATCATTGATCCATTCATGAAACACACCCGCATATTAGCTACACCCAATGCTCAAGTACGGTCATAGTGCCCCTTAGTTGGTGCTTTATAAGAGAAGATGGAGACTCAAGTAAAACTAAAAATTGCATAAAGTAAATAGAAAGGTCCTTCACAGAGAAGTAGGGATTTGTAGAGGTGCCAGAGCTCAAAGTGAAAAGGATAGAGATAAACACATTTTGGGTGGTATGCTTTTCCTGTCAAGGAAAATGATCGAGTAGTTCCCAATACTTTCCATGATAGATATATCATAGGCCGTTCCCAAACAAAAAATAAAGTTTACTCCTTTTTCCACCATACTTTCACTTTCCATGGCTAGCCGTATCCACGAGTGCCTTCCATACCAACACTTACCAAGGAATTTATTATTTGACAACATAAAGTAAACTCATTTTTTATTTCGCGACTGGGCATCCCCAATACCTTTGCCGTACTCTCGTGCAATGACAAGTGAATAAACACTCATCTTTAGAATAACACATCTAGCATGGAAATATATCAGCCACCCCCTACTGTTTCATGAGCAGTACGAGCACACAAAAGAGAAATTTATTTTGAAAATTATGGCGGATACAAATTTGCTTAGAACAGCAAAAGAATACCGCGTATAGGTAGGTATAGTGGACTCATGTGGAAAAACTGGTTAAAGGGTTTTGGATGCACAAGTAGTGATCATACTTAGTGCAAATGAAGGCTAGCAAAAGATTCAGAAGCATCCAACCAAGAAACGAAAAGTCTCATAAGCGAGCATTAAGCATAACTAACACCGAATAATGCACCACAAGTAGGATATAATTTCATTGCATAAATATTGACTTTTGTGCTTGCAAAGGGAATCACAAACCTTAACACCAATATTCTTACTAAAGCATAATTACTCATCAGCATGACTCACATATTATATCATCATATTGCATAACTATTAAAAGGAATCAAGTTTATTTTGTCCAATGATCTTCATGAAAGTTTTTATTATATCCTTTTTGAATATCTATCACTTTGGGACTAGTTTCATATGTTGCTTTTGATAGCTCAAACAAATCTAAGTGAAGAACATGAGCATAAAAAATTTCTTCTCTCAAAATAATTTAAGTGATGCATGAGAGAATTTCTTAAAAATTTACTAACTCTCAAATAAATCTAAGTGAAGCATGGGAGCATTTCTTCAAAAAATACTAAAGCACACTGTGCTCAAAAAGATACATGTGAAGCACTAGAGAAATTCGATAGCTCAAAAAGATTTAAGTGAAGCATAGAGAGCAATTCTTAACAAATCATAGGATAATTTTGGCTGTCTCAAATAGGTGTGTCCAGCAAGGATAGATGACTCAAAGGAAAAAGAAAAACAAGCAAAGACTCATATCATACAAGACGCTCCAAGCAAAACTCATGATATGTGACAAATAAAAATATAGCTCCAAGTAAAATACCGATGGTCATTAGAAGAAAGATGGGATGCCACTCGGGCATCCCCGAGCTTAGTTGCTTGCTTCTCTTTTAGATAATAGCTTGAGATGCCATGGGGCATCCCCAAGCTTAGGCTCTTCTTACTCCTTATTCATTCATCCATTATGATCTCACCCAAAACTTGAAAACTTCAATCACACAAAACTCAAAAAACCCTTCATTAGATCCGTTAGTATAACAAAGAAAATCACTACTCTAAGTACTGTTGAAAATCCATTAATATTTTATTTTTGCATTGTATCTACTGTATTCCAATCGAAATAAGCACACAACGCAAAGAAAACAGAACAGTCTGTAGTAATCTGAAAACTTCGAATACTTCTGTAACTCCAAAAATTCTGGAAAATTAGGAAAACGTGGGAAAGTTGTACATAAATCTTTTGCACAAAAAATAAGGATTTTATGATGCTTCTGTTAGAAATTAAAATTATTTTTCTAGATGCAAAAGTTTCCGTTTTTAACAAGATCAAATCAACTATCACCCAACATGATCCCAAAGGCTTTACTTGGCACAAACACTAATTCAAACATAAAGAACACAATCATAACAGTAGCATAATTGTGCAAACACTCAAGAACAGAAATAAAAAGACAAAAATAAATTTTATTCATTGGGTTGCCTCCCAACAAGCTCTTTCTTTATAGCCATTAAGATAGGCTTTGCGATTTCAATGATGCTTACATGAAAGATAAGAATAGCAACACAAAGGGAGCATCATAAAACATGTGAAAAAACATATTTAAGTCTAACATGCTTCCTATGCACAGGAATTTTATAAGGAAACAAATTATCAATACAAGAAACATCTAACATATGCAAAGAAGAGGAATAAAACATTAATGATCTCAACATAACGAGAGGTAATTTAGTAACATGAAAATTTCTACAACCATATTTTCCTTTCTCATAATAATTACATGTAGGATCATAATCAAATTCAACAATATAACCATCACATAAAATATTATCTCCATGATCCACATGCAAGCAAAGTTGACACTCTTCCAAAATAGTGGTATTATCATCAAATAAAGTATGACCTTTCCAAGCCCACTTTTATCAAAAAATTCATAAGATTGGACACTCTCCAAATATGTGGGATTATTTTTAGCTAAAGTTGACACTCTTCCAAAACCACTTTTAATATTATCGCAAGCACATTCATCATGAGATTTAAATAAATTTTCAAGATCATAAGAATCCTTATCACCCCAATCATGATCATTGGAACAAGTAGTGGACTTAACAAAACAAGCATCCCCAAGCTTGGGGTTTTGCATATCACTACCACAATTGACATTAATAGAATTTACAATAACATCATTGCAATCATGTTTTTATTCAAGGAGCTATCATGAATCACTTTATAAATTTCTCCATTTAACACTTCATCACAATTTTCAGATTCATGAATCTCAAGCAAAACTTCATAAAAATAATCTAGTGAACTTAATTCACTAGCAATTGGTTCATCATAATTGGATCTTTTGAAAAGATTAGCAAGTGTATGAGGATCCATATCAATAGATTTTTAGCAAGCAAAGATGCAAGCAAATAGAAGACACATGGCAACACAAGAAGGCAAGAGATCTAACGAGAAAATGGCGAACAAAAAAGAGGGCGAATAAAATGACGAATTTTTGTGAAGTGGGGGAGATGAAAATGAGAGGCAAATGGCAAATAATGTAAATTGCAAGGAGATTATATTTGTGATTTAGAACCTGATAGATGTTGGTGATGTCTCCTCGGCAATGGCGCCAGAAATTCCTTTTGATGCGGCTTGAACTACATCGGTATTTCCCCAAAGAGGAAGGGATGATGAAACACAACTACGATAGGTATTTCCCATAGTGATGAGACCAAGGTTATCGAACCAGTAGGAGAACCATGCAACACCACGTAAACATCTCCTGCAGACAAAGAACAAATACTTGCAACCCAACATAAGAGAGGCATTGTCATTCCCTCACGGGTAAAAACATAGGTAAAATTGTAGTAGATTGGATAAATAGATACCACGGGAACGCGAGATAAAATAAATAAAGAAATATTGCATCAAGGTATTTTTGTATTAATAGATCTAAAAATAAAAGCAAATAAAAATAGATCGCAAAGGCAAATATAATACAGAAGAGACCCGGAGGCCGTAGATTTCATTAGTGGCTTCTCTCAAGAAAGATAGCATATGGTGGGTAAACAAATTACTCTTGGGCAATTGATAGAACATCAAATAATCATAACAATATTTAGGCAATGATCATTATATAGGCATCATGTCCAAGATTAGTAGACCGACTCCTGCCTACATCTACTACTATTACTCCACACATCGACTGCCGTCCAGCATGCATCTAGTGTATTAAGTTCATGGAGAAACGAAGTAATGCAATAAGAACGATCACATGATGTAGACAAGATCTATTTATGTAGAAATAGACCCCATATTGTTATCCTTAATAGCAATGATACATACGTGTCGGTTCCCCTTCTGTCATTGGGTTCAAGCACCGTAAGATCGAACCCATCACAAAGCACCTCTTCCCATGGCAAGAAAAATCGATCTAGTTGGCCTAACTAAAGCAAAGGTTTGAAAAGAAATATGAGGCTATAAGTGATCATGCATATAAGAGATCAAAAGACTCAAATAACTTTCATGGATAAAAACATAGATCTGATCATAAACTCAAAGTTCATCGGATCCCAACAAACACACAGCAAAAAGAGTTACACCAAATAGATCTCCAGGAGACCATTGCATTGAGAATAAAAAGAGAGAGAGAGAGAGGAAGCCATCTAGCTAGTAACTATGGACCCATAGGTCTACAATAAACTACTCACACATCATTGGAGAGGCACCAATGAGGATGATGAACCCCTCCTTGATGGTGTCTAGATTGGATCTGGTGGTTCTGGAACTTGTGGCGGCTGGAATTGATTTTCGTCGACTCCCCTAGGGTTTCTGGAATATTGTTGTATTTATAGAGCAAAGAGGCGATGCGGGAGGCCACCGAGGTGGGCACGAACCACCTGGGCGCGCTTGGGCCCCCAGGCGCACTGTGGTTGGTCGTGATCCCCTCAGAGCCCCCTCTGGTACTTCTTTGGCCCAACAGGCGTCTTCTGGTCTAGAAAAACTCTCCAAAAAGTTTTGCTGCGTTTGGACTCCGTTTGATATTGATTTTCTGTGAAATAAACAACAAGTAAAAACATCAACTCGCACAAGTCACTATGTCAATTGGTTAGTCCCAAAAAATGATATAAAGTTGCTATAAAATGATTGTAAAACATCGGAGAATGATAATATAATAGCATTGAAAAATAAAAAATTATAGATACACTGGAGACGTATCAATGACTAACTCCTCAGTCTTCTACTATGCAACTTTACTCTTGTAGACTCGTGTTGGGCCTCCAAGCGCAGAGTTTTGTAGGACAGTAGAAATTTTCCCTCAAGTGGATGACCTAAGGTTTATCAATCCGTGGGAGGCGTAGGATGAAGATGATCTCTCTCAAAGAACCCTGCAATCAAAACAAGAAATCTCTTGTGTCCCCAACACACCCAATACAATGGAAATTTGTATAGGTGCACTAGTTCGGCGAAGAGATGGTGATAAAAGTGTAATATGAACGGTAGAAATATTTTTTTATAATTTGAAAATAAAAAAACAGCGAGGTAGCAATTGGTAAAATAGGGCACAAATGGTATTGCAATGCTTCAAATGAGGCCTAGGGTTCGTACTTTCGCTAGTACAATCTCTCAACAATGCTAATATAATTGGATCATATAACCATCCCTCAACGTGCAATGAAGAATCACTCCAAAATTCCTACCTAGCGGAGAACATAAGAAGAAATTGTTTGTAGGGTACGAAACCACCTCGAAGATATTCTTTCCGATCGATCTATCCAAGAGTTCACACTAAAATAATACCAAATAATTTTAGATTCATAATACTCAATCCAACATAAAGAACTTCAAAAAGTGCACCAAGATTTCTATCGGAGAAACAAAGACAAGAACGTGCATCAACCCCTATGCATAGATTACCCCAATGTCACCTCGGGAATCTGCAAGTTGAGTGCCAAAACATATATCAAGTGAATCAATATGATACCCCATTGTCACCATGAGTATTCATATGCAAGACATACATAAAGTGTTCTCAAATCCATAAAAGTATTCAATCCGATAAAACGAAATCTCAAAGGGAAAACTCAATTCACCACAACAAGATAGAGAGTGGAAACACCATATGATCCGACTATATTAACAAAGCCCACGATACATCAAGATGATGACATCTCAAGAACACAATAGCGAGAGATTAAACACATAGCTACTGATACAAACCCTCAGCCCTGAGGGTGGACTACTCCCTCCTCATCGTGGTGGCCGCCGGGATGATGAAGATGGCCACCGAAGAAGATTTCCCCCTCTGGCAGAGTGCGAGAACGGGGTCTAGATTGGTGTTCGGTGGCTACAGAGCCTTGTGGCGGCGGAACTTCTGATCTAGGGTTTCCCCGAGGGTTTTTGGAATATTTGGGAATTTATAGGGCGAAGAGGGGGTGCGGGAGGCCACCGTGGTGGGCACAACCCACCTGGGCGCGCCTGGGCCCCCAGGCGTGCTTTGGTGGGTTGTGTTGGGGCACCCCCAGGTGCTACTCTGGCCCAATGGATGTCTTCTGGTCCATAAAAAATCCACGGAAAGTTTCGCGGTGTTTGGACCCCGTTTGATTTTGATTTCCTGCGATGTAAAAAACAGGCAAAAACAACAACTGGCACTGGGTACTGGGTCAATAGGTTAGTCCGAAAAAATGATATAAAGTTGCTATAAAATGATTGTAAAACATCCAAGAATGATAATATAACAACATGAATACTTCATAAATTATTGATACGTTGGAGACGTATCAACATCCCCAAACTTAATTCCTACTCGTCCTCAAGTACGTAAATGATAAAAGAAATAATTTATGAAGTGTGAATGCTAGCAAAGTGCACAAGTTTGATCATTGACAATTTCAATCACTTTGCCTAGCATCATAACAACAATTATTTCTTATAAAACTTCTCATGTTAAAGTAGCAACCAATTCACATGTTAAGGTTCAAACAATGAATTCTCCTAAAACTCAACAACCTATGTTCTCAGTCACCAAGCAATTGCAATTCAACTTATTCAACAGAGTCTAAGTAAGAGCTCCACATACTCAACCATCATATAGTCTTCTAGGATTGCTAACACTCACCGCATACACATGAGCAAAACATTTCAACCGGACACATAGAAAGATAGGGGCTTATAATTTCACCTCCCAACGTATTGACCTCAAGGGTGATGTCAACAATAATAAATCATGCTACCCATATCCAACTGGATATATGTGCCTAGATCTTTCCTCACCACATGATGCTTGCCGAAAGAGAAAAATAAAAAGGATTAGAGAGATAAACTTTGACTCTTGCATGAAAGTAAAAACATAAAAGTAAAAGATGGGACCTTCACAGAGGGAAGCAGGGATTGCCACGCGCTTATTTGATTGTATGCTCAATCCCTTAGTGCAAAAGAATGTCACGTTATATTGCCCCTTATGATAGCAACCTTTATTATGTAGTCTGTCGCTTTTATTCTTTGCCATCACAAGTTCGTACAACGCTCAATTTTCTCTTACACTAAATAATCTAACACTTTTAAAAGAATTTTTTATTGCCTTATTGCACCGATGACAACTTACTTGAAGGTTCTTGCTCAATCCTTAGGTAGGTATGGTGGATGCTTGAAAATAAGATTTGGGTTTAAGGGTTTTTGGATGCACAAGTAGTATCTCTACTTGGTGCGGAATTTTTGGCTATCAAGGATGGGGGGCAAGCACCACATGTTGAAGGATCTATGACAATATAACTTCTATGTGAATATGAAAAAACATAAACCATTACGTTGTCTTCCTTGTCCAGCGTCAAATTTTTTGGCATATAATATTTTGATGTTGGCTCATAATCACAAAAGATTTCCAAGATAGTGTATGTGACGCCCCCGATTCAATCGTACACTAATCATACACGCAAACGTGTACGATCAAGATCAGGGACTCACGGGAGGATATCACAACACAACTCTACAAATAAAATAAGTCATACAAGCATCATATTACAAGCCAGGGGCCTCGAGGGCTCGAATACAAGAGCTCGATCATAGACGAGTCAGCGGAAGCAACAATATCTGAGTACAGACATAAGTTAAACAAGTTTGCCTTAAGAAGGCTAGCACAAACTGGGATACAGATCGAAAGAGGCGCAGGCCTCCTGCCTGGGATCCTTCTAACTACTCCTGGTCGTCGTCAGCGGGCACCACGTAGTAGTAGGCACCTCCGGTGTAGTAGGAGTCGTCGTCGACGGTGGCGTCTGGCTCCTGGGCTCCAACATCTGGTTGCGACAACCAGGAAGAAAGGAAAGGGGGAAAAAGGGGGAGAAAGCAACCGTGAGTACTCATCCAAAGTACTCGCAAGCAAGGAGCTACACTACATATGTATGCATTGGTATCAACTGGAATAAGGCTATTATATGTGGGCTGGACTGCAGAAAGCCGGAATAAGAGGGGGATAGCTAGTCCTTTCGAAGACTACGCTTCTGGCAGCCTCCGTCTTGCAGCATGTAGAAGAGAGTAGACTGAAGTCCTCCAAGCAGCATTGTATAGCATAAACCTAACCGATGATCCTCCCCTCGTCGCCCTGTGAGAGAGCGACCACCGGTTGTATCTGGCACTTGGAAGGGTGTGTTTTATTAAGTATCCGGTTCTAGTTGTCATAAGGTCAAGGTACAACTCCAAGTCGTCCTGTTACCGAAGATCACGGCTATTCGAATAGATTAACTTCCCTACAGGGGTGCACCACATACCCCAACACGCTCGATCCCATTTGGCCGGACACACTTTCCTGGGTCATGCCCGGCCTCGGAAGATCAACACGTCGCAGCCCCACCTAGGCACAACAGAGAGGTCAGCACGCCGGTCTAAACCTAAGCGCACAGGGGTCTGGGCCCATCGCCCTTAGCACACCTGCACGTTGCGTACGCGGCCGGAAGCAGAACTAGCCCCCTTAATACAAGAGCAGGCTTACGTTCCAATCCGGCGCGCGCCACTCAGTCGCTGACGTCACGAAGGCTTCGGCTGATACCACGACGCCGGGATACCCATAACTACTCCCGCGTAGATGGTTAGTGCGTATAGACTAAATGGCCAGACTCAGATCAAATACCCAGATCTCGTTAAGCGTGTTAAGTATCCGCGAACGTCGACCAGGGCCAGGCCCACCTCTCTCCTAGGTGGTCGGAACCTGCCCTGTCGCTCCGCCTCAAAGATCCACTCGCGGGTGCTCCTCAAGCCGACCCGTCTTTAATCACCACATGTATCATGTATAAAGTATATAGTATATACCCGTGATCAACTCCCGAGTGATCACGGCCCGATAGTATAGCATGGCAGACGGACAAGGATGTAGGGCCACTGATGAAAAACTAGCATCCTATACTAAGCATTAGGATTGCAGGTAAGGTAACAACAGTAGTAGCAAGGACAGGCTATGCATCAGTATAGGATTAACGGGAAGCAGTAACATGCTACACTACTCTAATGCAAGCAGTATAGAGAAGAGTAGGCGATATCTGGTGATCAAAGGGGGGGGCTTGCCTGGTTGCTCTGGCAAGAGAGAGGGGTTGTCAACTCCGTAGTCGTATTGGGTAGCAGCGGCGTCGGTCTCGGTGTCTATCGAGATAAGAGGGGGGAGAAACAATAAATATATAAGCAAGCATAAGCATAGTGATGCATGACATGACAAGTAACGACGTTTGAGGTGCCCTAACGCGGTAGTAGGTGATACCGGTGAAGGGGGATGACATCCGGGAAAGTATCCCCGGTGTTTCGCGTTTTCGGGCAGAGGAGACGGAGGTGAAATGTTGCAGGTTCACTATGCTAGGGACGCGTGGCGGGCGAACGGGCTGCGTATCCGAATTCGTCTCGTCGTTCTGAGCAACTTTCATGTACAAAGTTTTTCCATCTGAGCTACGGTTTATTTTCTATTAATTATTAAAGATTTAAATCATTTTTAGGACTAACAGAATTAATTAATTTAGGAAATACAATTATGACATCAGCATGATGTCAGCGGTCAACTCTGACCGTTGACCAGTCAACTGGTGGGTGGGGCCCGTCGGTCATTGACTGTTATCTCATTATCAGAATTAATTAGCCTAATTAGGTTTAGGTTAACTAAACAGAATTAATTAAATTAATTAATTATCCTAATTAATTAATTATTATAATTCCTTTTTTTTGGGGCATGGGGCCCATATGTCATAGGCTCATAGTAATTAAATAGGGCTAATTAGCTTTAGCTAAATGATTAGGTTAATCTAATCCGATTTAATTAATTCTCTAATTAATTAATTAACATTTTAATTATTATATTTATTATTTATTTTTCTTTTTTTGTTAAAAACGTTCTGGTCGTGGGCCCCCCTGTCATAGGCACAGGGGGCCTTAACGGGTTTTGGGCGCCGGGGCGATGGTTGTCGCCCGAACGGGCGCGGTTGCGGGCGCCGGGTCACCTGGACCCGGGCGGTGCCTTGCCGGCAGCCATGGCGGGGCACGACGCCGGCCATGGAAGGGAGCGGGCCACGGCGGACGGCGAGGACGGCGCAGAGGGCGCGGTGAGCGCGTGCTCACCGCAGGCGCACGCGTGGGCGGTCTAACGTGCGGTGACCGCGAGCGAGGGGCGAGGCAGAGAAGGGGAGAGGCCCGGGGCCTCACCAGCGTTGATGGGGAGAGGGGGCGACGAGGCGTGAGGAGGCCGGTCGTGGAGGAGGACGAAGACGGGCGGTCCGGCGACGCGGCGTCAGGGAGGCGGGGTGACTACGGGGCGAGGTGGCGGCGAGGTCTAGCGGCTTCAGAGGCAGGGCGGCGTCGGGCTCGTTGCCCCTTCCCGATCCAGATCGGGTCGGGGAAGAGGAGCGAGAGGGGAGGTGAGCCGGAGACGGGCGGCGGGCTGGTGCAGATCCGGCGACGGAGCTCGGCGGCGGGGCAGCGCACGCGAGGCGGCGCCTGGTGCCGACGATGACGACGGGAGGCGTCGGGCTTGGCGAGGCGTCGGTGGGGGAGGGTTCTGGCGCGGGAGTGGCGACGGAGGTGGGAGCAGGGGAGGGAGAGGCGAGCTCAGGGGAGGAGCAGGGCGTGCCCGGCGGGGGGGGGGGGGGGGGGGGGGGGGGGGGGGGGGGGGGGGGGGGGGGGGGGGGGGGGGGGGGGGGGGGTCCGGCGACGGGCGTCGGGGTGAGGGGATCGGGGATCCTGATCCAGATCCAGCGAGGGGGGAAGAGGAGTGGTGCGAGTGGGGGAGAGTGGGGATCGGGTGGGGGTTAGGGTTCGGGGAGGTGGCCTTGTAGGCCAGAGAGGAGGGCCGGCTGGGCCTGGTGGGCCGGCCGGTGCGGAGGCCAGCTGGGCCGCTCGGCCCAGCGTGGGGGGGGGGTGTTTCTATTTTTATGTTTTTTTTGTTTGACCTTTTCCTTTTTTTTCTATTTTCCTGTTTCTTTTAGTTTTACTTTATATGCAGTTTTTTTTATAATATATCAACTCAGCCCCTAAATTAGCATTATTAGTTAGGCTACTGTCATAATTAATGTGGCACTAAATAAAATAGTTTTACATTTGTTTATTATTGAAAAGTATTTAATAATTGTTTTAGCCCCTGTTTTTATTTAGTTTAGGCACTTAAACATTTTGAAAAAGGTTGGTTCCAACACCCAAAATAAATTACGGATTATTTGCCACATGATGATCATTTTAAATTCTAACGTTTGAAAACCTTTATTGTTTGCCTGATTTTGAATTTGAATTTGAATCGGCTTGAACCAACTCGAGTTTATCAACAGTAACCGAGGTGACGTGGCACCATTAGCAGAGGTTTACTGTAGCTTAATTATCCGGGCGTCACAGTGTATTTGGATGTGAAAGTTCTCTTTCTTATACTAATTATTCATGAATTGCTTGTATGACCAATATTGTGATTGTCAAGCTTCAAAAGATTTCACTATCTAAACCCAATTTGAATCTACCACTAGGCATGATATAATTTCAACTTCATGATATTCAATTCCTTAAAAAAATTACTCATAGGATATAAGTGAAGCACAAGAGTAAATGACAAGCTACTCTAAAATGACATAAGTGAAGATCAAGCGAGTAGTTATGTAAATGGGTAGCTATTTGAGGACTCTCTCTTATTTAAAAAACTTTTAGATCTAAGTATTTTATTAAAACAACAAGCGAAATAAAATAAAATGACAATCCAAGAATAGCATACATCATGTGAAGAAGCAAAAACTTAGGCTCAACCGATACTAACCGTTAATTGTTGAAGAAGAAAGGTGCGATGCCTACCGAGGCATCCTCAAGCTTAGATGCTTGAGACTTATTGAAATATTATCTTGGGGTGCCTTGAGCATCCCCAAGATTGAGCTTTTGTGTCTCCTTAATTCCTTTTATACCACGGTTTCCCTAAATCTTAAAGGCTTCGTCAACACAAAACTCAACAGGAACTCATGAGATAAGTTAGTATAAACTAATGCAAAACTTTATCATTCTCTATAGTAGCAAATCACTAAAATTATTATTTAACATTGCACACTAAATTCTTCTGCATATGTAACACTCCTACCCTCAAATAGAATCATTAAACAAGCAAACATAACAACAATCTGCCAAAACAGTACAGTTTGTAAAGAATGCAAGAGTATCAATACTTATTTAACTCCAAAAATTATGAAAATTTACCACACTGTAGAAAATTTATCATACCTTATTTTTCAAGAAAAATTAGTATTTTATCACATTCTAACTTTTCTAGGGATTTTTTCAACAATGGTAAACTTTATGTTTTGAAACAACAACATATAGACTTGCAAAAAAAGCATGGTAAAGGCTATCCTTGACATTTTTACTGAAAATAAACATGCAAAACATTATTATAAATAACAGCAAGCAAATCCTAAAAAAATAAAATGATGCTCCAAGTAAAACTCATATCATGTGAAGAATGAAAACATAGCTCCAAGTGATGTTATTTATAATGTTGGAGACGAAAGAGGGGATACCTTCCGGGGTATCCCCAAGCTTAGTTTCTTGGATATTCCTTGAATATTACCTTGAGGTGCCTTGGGCATCCCAATCTTAGGGTCTTGTCACTCTTTATTCTCCTCATATCGATGTCTCTCCCAAAACCTTAAAACTTCAATCACACAAAACTTAACGCTACTTCGTGAGATAGGTTAGTATGATAAAGAGCAAACCATTTAACTTTGGTACTGTCAAAGACAAGATTCATAATTGTTCTCACACAATGCCAACTGTAGCATATCGTTTCCACAATTTATATTGAGCAATATAATCCATAGAAACTAGAAAACAAGCCAACTATGCATTGAAAACAGAATCTGTCAAAAACAGAACAGTCTGTAGTAATCTGGACTCCAACCATACTTCTGCTACTCCTAAAATTCTGATAAATTAGGACAACCTGGGTAATTTGTGTATTAATCTTCTGAAAAAATCAGCATTTTAGCACGCTTATGTTAAAAATGAGAATTGTTTTCCTAAGCGCAAAAGTTTCTGCTTTTCAGCAAGATCAAATCAACTATCATCGTAAGCCATCCCAAAGGTCTTGCCTGGCACTTAATTGAAACAAAAGCTATAAAACATGATTAATACAGTAGCATAATCATGTGAGCACAGAAAAAACAATAGGTAAAAGTGTTGGGTTGTCTCCCAACAAGCGATTTTCTTTAATGCCTTTTAGCTAGGCATGATGATTTCAATGATGCTCGCATAAAAGATAAGAATTGAAACATAAAGAGAGCATCATGAATCATAAGTTCCTCTTTTCATGATCCAAAAGCATAGAAAATTTATTACTCTCCATATAAATAATTTTATTCTCATTCATAATAGTGGGAGTATCATAGGAAACTAGAATACTATAAATTGTTCCCACATTAAAAGAGTAATGTTCAATAAAAGGATATTCAAAATTATGACAATAATTATCACTACTTTTTATAACATAAGTATCATCACAATAATCATCATAAGTGGGAGGCATGCAATCATCATAGAAAATTTGATCATTCAAAGTAAGGGGACTAAAAAGATCATCTTCATTAAGCATAGCATCCCCAAGCTTGGGACTTGGAATATTATAAGCATAATCACTCTCATCATTAATAGTATGAATAGCACCGATGGTATAACAATTGCTATCATCATAATTTCCCAAGTTGGTGCCAAAAAGATTTCCTAGATTATAAGAAGTATCATTATCTTCCCAATCATAATCATCACAACAAGCAATGGGCATAACAAAATCATCATCAATAGTGCTTTCGGACATTGTGCCACAAGACATATAAGCAATATCATCATCAAGTGCATCATCTTCCACACTTATTTTTGATTCATTTTCACGAGGCATAACAATAATAGGAGCAACATTGGTTGGGAGAGATACCTTTTTACCTCTATTCTTTCTTCTTTTCTTCTTCTTCTTCACCACATCACGTGTGTGTTTAATTATTATTTTCAAGCTTCTTATTGATGAGATTGGTTGAATAGGGAGCTCCTCCTCGTCACCTATATCGTCATGAGAGACAATAGGAGGGAAAGTAGAAATCTTTACCCTTTCATTACTATTCCTTTTATATTCTATTGGGTTTCCCATCTTCTTATAGTTGCCAATATAAGCATTCTCATTGCAATTTACCATGCAAAACATATAGATATTCTTTAGCTTAGTTTCAATGTCATCCGTGAGAATGAATGCTTCAAACAAACTATTTTTATGTGTCAATTCTTCACTCCCCCAAAAAGGCAAAGCTCATTATAAAGTTCAAGGGTGATTAAGTTATTGCAATATTGCAATATCATGAAAAATTTTGCATTAGAAATTAAGATGACCAACCTTATTGTAAAGTTCACAAGTAATAGGACAAACAGAACATAATTTTGTAGCAAATTCATCTATCACTTTGAGAAAAGAATTGGTTCTATCATGTTTATGCTTCTTGAAAATCTATCTTCCCCACAAGGCACGTCTTCACAAACTTTATGCACTCCACAAAAATTGACATGCTTATAAGAAACATTTTTCTCATGACTAGTGCAATAATCATTAGCATTTTGGATATTCAAAGAATTCATACTAACAACATTGAAATCATGCTCATATTCAAATATTTTGTGCCAAACATTTTATTGACTTCTTCTTCTAACAATTGAGCACAAAATTCCGATCCATCATTTTCAAGAAAGATATTATAAAGATGATCAATAATATGATGCAACCTCAATTCCATTTTTATGTAGTTTTCTTTTATAAACCAAACTAGTGATAAAACAAGAAACTAAAAGATTCAATTACAAGATCTAAAGATATACCTTGAAGTACTCACCTCCCCGGCAACGGCGCCAAAAAGAGCTTGATGTCTACTACGCAACTTTACTCTTGTAGACTCGTGTTGGGCCTCTAAGCGCAGAGTTTTGTAGGACAGTAGCAATTCTCTCTAAAGTGGATGACCTAAGGTTTATGAATCCGTGGGAGGCATAGGATGAAGATGGTCTCTCTCAAACAACCCTGCAATCAAATACAAGAAATCTCTTGTGTCCCCAACACACCCAATACAATGTCAATTTGTATAGGTGCACTAGCGAAGAGATGGTGATAAAAGTGTAATATGAATGGTAGAAATATATTTTTATAATCTGAAAATAAAAAACAGCAAAGTAGCAATTGGTAAAACGGGGCACAAATGGTATTGCAATGCTTGAAAATGAGGCCAAGGGTCCGTACTTTCGCCAATGCAGTCTCTCAACAATGCTAATATAATTGGATCATATAACCATCCCTCAACGTGCAATGAAGAATCACTCCAAAGTTCCTATCTAGCGGAGAGCATAAGAAGAAATAGTTTGGAGGGTACGAAACCACCTCGAAGCTATTCTTTCCAATCGATGTATCCAAGAGTTCATACTAAAATAACACCAAATAATTTCAGATTCATAATACTCAATCCAACACAAAGAACTTCAAAGAGTGCCCCAAGATTTCTACCAGAGAAACAAAGACAAGAACATGCATCAACCCCTATGCATAGATTACCCCAATGTCACCTCGGGAATCCGCAAGTTGAGTGCCAAAACATATATCAAGTGAATCAATATGATACCCCATTGTCACCACGAGTATTCATATACAAGACATACATAAAGTGTTCTCAAATCCATAAAAGTATTCAATCCGATAAAATGAAATCTCAAAGGGAAAACTCAATTCACCACAACAAGATAGAGAGGGGAAACACTATATGATCCGACTATATTAACAAAGCCCGCGATACATCAAGATCATGACATCTCAAGAACACGAGAGAGAGAGAGAGATTAAACACATAGCTACTGGTACAAACCCTCATCCCCAAGGGTGGACTACTCCCTCCTCATCGTGGTGGCCACCGGGATGATGAAGATGGCCATCGGTGATGATTTCCCCCTCCGGCAGAGTGCCGAAACAGGGTCTAGATTGGTTTTCGGTGGCTAAAGAGCCTTGCAATGGCGGAACTTCTGGTCTAGGGTTTCCACAAGGGTTTTTTGAATATTTGGGAATTTATAGGGGGAAGAGGGGGTGCGGGAGGCCACAGAGGTGGGCACTACCCACCTGGGCGCGCCTGGGCCCCCAGGCGCGTCCTAGTGGGTTGTGCTCCCCTCAGGGCACCCTCAGGTGCTGCTTTGGCCCAATGGATATCTTCTAGTCCATAAAAAATCCACAAAAAAATTTGCGGTGTTTGGGCTCCGTTTGATATTGATTTCCTGCGATGTAAAAAACAAGCAAAAAACAACTGGCACTAGGCACTGGGTCAATAGGTTAGTCCAAAAAATGGTATAAAGCTGCTATAAAATGATTGTAAAACATCCAAGAATGATAATATAACAGCATGAATACTTCATAAATTATAGATACATTGGAGACGTATCAACTTACAACAGGTCTGGTACAGAGCATGGCATACTTTGTAGATCCTATGGCTGAGGTATAGGGAATGATTTTCATTCTCTCTCTATGTTCTGCCGTGATCGGACTTTGAGTCTTACTCAACTTCACACCTTGTAACACAGGCAAGAACCCTTTCTTTGACTGATCCATTTTTTAACTTCTTAAAACTTTATCAAGGTATGTGCTTCGTGAAAGTCTATTAAGGGTCTCGATGTATCCCTATAGATCTTGATACCCAATATATATAAGCAGCTTCACCGACGTCTTTCATTGAAAAATTATTATTCAAGTATCCTTTTATTCTATCCAGAAATTCTATATCATTTCCAATGAATAATATGTCATCCACATATAATATCAGAAATGCTACAAAGCTCCCACTCACTTTCTTGTAAATACAAGCTTCATCATAAGTGTAACATCCCAAAATTCTAAATTTTGGAGTGTTATATTAATTAAATAAATTTTATTGGTTGTTTGATTGATTGATTGAAATGAGTGGAATTTGAAACAAAAATCGAATGAGAGGGAATAAAAGGACTTTCCCAAACTTTTCTATTTGAATCCCTATTTGATTTTTAGTTTGAATCTTGTAAAAATTCTCTGATAACAAAATAATATGAGAGGAGGAAAATGACACTCCAAAAGATCAGAGACAATGTTGGGATTGAGATTCAAATTTGACAAAAAACTGCAAATTATTTGAAACTCAGATTCTATTTTGGAGTTATTTCGAAAACAAATGTTTTTTGTATTTTATTTGGTTGTCAAAATATGTTCATGTTTTAGGAAATTTTATTCTAAAACTTTTGGTATATAAAATGCCTATATAGAATATTTTGTGTTTCTTCTTTTTATTAGTTTTCCTCACTGTTTAAAAATAATAATAAACATTTTTTTATCCGCCTGGCCAGGCCAGCGAGGCCTAGCCATAGGACGACCCAGCCTAGCGCTAGCGTTATGGCTAGCGCACGCCGCCACCTCTCTCTCACGTGCGTCCCTCTCTCCCTTACCCTGTCGTTGGACCCCACCCGTCATCTTCTCCCGTCGCACGAAATCCCAGCTCGAGCACGGTTGCCATGCCGCATGCGCAAACGATGGAAACCCTATCTACGGCTTGCCCCCTGCCTCAAGAACATGTCATATAAATACCCAGCCACCTCCTCGTCCCACGCCCCCAAAACCCCACGCCGAAACCACTTCTACCTCACGTGATCTTCGTTTGGATCTCGCTGGAGCCGAGACGGTTCACCGTAGATCCCGACGTCGGTGAGCAACCCCGAACCACCAAATCTTGTCCAACATACTTCTCTCGTCTTTGCGCATCTCCTTGACATCGTTTCCTCATCCAGGGAGCACCAGAGCCTCGCCGTGGACCTCGCCCGACATTGCCGGAACAGCTACAGTAATCCCGACCTGCCTTTTTTTCGTTCTATTTTTAAAACAGAATAGTTTCAATCTTGTAAAATCCACAGTTAATTATCTACAAGGTACTTTTGAGTGATTCCAACTTTCTCGGATCACAAATTTTATGAAGTTTCTGTTAGTTCAATTGTATTTCATATTTGAGCAGTTTAAATTTGTGCTTGTATGAACTTTCTCAAATCACTAGATTTGAGCTATTTTGAGTTAGGAATATTATTTTTGACCTATTCTTTTTGCGACTGGTTACTTATTAGACTAGCTACGAAGTAGTGTTTAGTTTTCATGTTAGTGAGTTAGTTAGATTAGCTTTTTATTGTAAACAGTACTGTTTACTCTATTTTTAGTACTGTTTGTAGTTTAATTATTATTAATTAGTTTTAATTAGTTTCTTTTGCTAGTTTTCCCCAGTGTGTCATATATTCTATTGTTTAACAGTAGGTGATTTCTAAGATTTATTAGACTTAGTATTCTTGAGGTTCTAGGTGTTGTTTGTTGTATGACTAGTTGCTAGCAATAGGAATAGTGTTAGAGGTTCTAGGTACTGTTAGAATTTTATTATAGGAAAAATACTTTATGTTACATAGCGAATAATTATTTTTACCTTGTGTTAAGTATTTTTTGTTTTAGGATTTTTACTTGTTGTTAGGTAGAGTTGTTGTGGTGTAGATTAGCCCTATAAGTCTATTTGAGTGATTTGGAGTTTTATTTGGTTTTTACATTCGATCCTATTTCGGTTTCGTTGTTATTTTGATTGTTATGATTGAGTGCTAGAATGATTGCTTATGTGAATACTATGCTTGCTTGTATAGATTTCATCGAAGAGTGACGACTCGTTTATCAAGTTTTTAAGAGCGATAATATTTTCACCAACTGGCCAGGCAAGTTCACTTTGACCATGTTTTCCATACCTATGTTTATTTGCATGTAGTATCACCCTTTTAACAGTCTCTCCAGTAGTGTTATTGAATCTTGTAGTTGAGTAGAATGCATGAGGTAGGAACCATCTCCATGTTACCAAACCCGGGACGTTATATATTTTTAATGCTACGCTATAGTAGACGGGGTTTGGTATGAGTGCATGAGAGTGGTGTGAATAAGGAGGACTCTACGTCAATGGCGACAACTTCATGATGGCACCGGCAAGGACTACATCTTCAGGACTCCTCAAGATTTCGAGACTCAAGACAAGAATTCAATACACACTACTGGGTGAAGGACGGTTGACGGGCACCCTGGAGAAACCAGTGGTTGGCCGGGATGCATGGACAAGCGCTATGACATCTTGCGGAAAGCTTCACCCAGACTCAAAGAGACGGAAGGATACTTCATCCCCGGAAGCTTACTTGTGCAACCGCAAGTCACAATGGGCTTTGGCTTGGTTGACCTTAGTGGTAACTCTGGCTGGGATGGTGCTAGCAGATGTAGAACTACGGTAGGATTGGATGAGCACCGGACAGTGGTCAGAGGAACTCTTCGGAAGACCATGTTTCGGTCATCTTGTTCTCAAACACCCTGAAGTGCGAGAATGTAAAGAGAGGGATCGAATCTTGCGGGTAAAGTGTACAAACCTCTGCAGAGGGTTAAAACCTAATCGATTAGCCGTGTCCCCCGTTACGGACAATTTGAGCCTCTGGACTTGGATCTATCTCGAAACTCTCAACACCGGACTGATAATTTAATTATGGGCAACTTATGATGATTTGGGTATGAGACATCGGTTGGCGGAACCATGTCATGACAGAAAACTCCATAGTACAGACTCCTGATATTCCTTTGTTGTAGGGAAAATAAAACCAGCTTTTATGCAAACAAAACTCAGATACAGAGCCACAAAGCCATATTGCATATAGTATAGTTTACCATTTGTTTTCTCTTATTGTGATCTTGCCGGTACATTCAATGTAATGACCTACACAGCTGCAACGTATCATGTTACAGATATCTTCGACGAGTAAGAGTTACGATACAGGGTTACGGTCTACACTCAACTTGCCGATGGCGTTGATGGGACTCCACACCCGATGGTTTGTTTCCGCTGATACATATGAGTTATATATATCAGTTTTACATTATTTATACATGTGATTGCACTTTGATATATACATTGATGTACTATGTGTGCCAGCATACCGATCCAGGGATGGCACAGATACACAGAGGTTGACCATCTGAGGTCGGGTCGCTACAGATATGGTATCAGAGCACATGTTGACTGTAGGACGTGACCCTAGAAATCGGAAAGCTCCTAGGACAGGAAATCTCTAAAACTTTATTTTCAAAAGAACCCATTATTTCTCATCTTTTTTGATTTTATCAAATATCTTCTCTTACCTCAAATAGTTAGAATATACCCCTTTCCTTTTGCCCACACGGAGGATCAACTGAAGCCGCTCCAAGAAGGACAAGATATCAGACAACCGATGACCATTTCAGAGTAAATAGGATTTCACCATGCATTAAAATAGTTGAAGCTACAATAGTTGAAGACTCCGGAGACTCGAAGAATCTGAAGACTCTAAAGATTTATTTGACTTTTAGAAGACCAAACCCCTGTTATATACTTACGTTAGATGCGACGATTTTTGAGCTGTCATCTGTTTGATGTTTTTCCGACAGCCACAAATAAAACCCATTTTCAAAACTATTGCTTGTATTGTGTGTATTCCTCCCCACCTCTCTCTTATCTCACCCTAAAACCCTTGGACCCAGTAGATGATGAATGAAGTTGGACTGGTATTCTCTGGACTGAAAAACCAGCCGGAGGCAGAGCTATGGATTCAGAACATGGAGAATCACTTCGAGAGCAATTTGGTTTCAAGGAAGAATGAAGTATCGTACGCTCTTCAGTACTTTGAAGGAAGTGCTGCAACTTGGGGGCAGATGCATCAAGCTATACAAGGATGGAATGGAGCAAGGACTTGGGAAGAATTCAAGAAGACTCTGACAAGATCTCGTCTTATCCGGAAGCACCATGATACCCCAAGAAATAAACCTTGTGCCTGCAAGATTTGCGGAGAAATAGGACACACCCAGGAGGAACACAAGGATGGATGCCCTCATTGTGAGGAGAAACACCCAGCTGAGGAATGCCCAACTAGTCAGGTGACTTGTTTCTTGTGTGAAGGAACCACCCACTACCCAGCTCAGTGTCACATTTATCCCACGGTGCAACAAACTATTCAGAAGCAGGAAGAAGGAATGAAAGAAGCCCTTCGAGAAGTTATGAAAGAACCCGTGGTTAAGGAAAGTGTTGAAGACCCTGATGGAGAAAGCCTCAACAGATTTTACTTCAATGCATGTTATTCATGTGGAGAAGAAGGACATTTTTCATAGTATTACACCAAGGAAAGAAAAGAGTATCTGGGATACTTCCCGACAGAAGCAGTGGAGTTTGATCCACAGGGAATAGGACGTTTGATCAGAATGAAGAAAACCAAGAAGAGAAAACAAAGACACCCTCAGAACAACCCAATTTCTGCAAAGAGGGACAAGAGTCATATTACCTGTTTTGAATGTAAGGACGTCGGGCATTATGCCAATGATTGTCTCGAAAGGAAGCAAGGAACTCAAGGAGCAGGCACCATCACCAAGAAGCCTCGACACATGCCGGAAGTTATTTGTTTTCGTTGCAAGGAAGCAGGACATTTTGCTAGGGATTGTTCAAATCATGAGAAAGCTGGAGCTGAGTAGTGGAGATGTTGATATCAGTAATAAGGGTAGTATGGAAAACACTTTTCATGAGAATGCGGGGTTGAGTTATGTAATAGATTACTCAGAGATTGTAATAATTCATGACTCAATAAAGTTGATATGTCATATGCTGAAAGGTTTTAAGGAGTTGTTATGTTTTATCTTGGAAATTAATATTCTGGGTGAACATGGAAGAAAATGAGTTGTGATGCATAAACTGGATGTTGGAACTTGAGTTTGAAGTTTTGTTTGGATGATATAAATGTGTACCCAAGGAGATATGTACCTTATTCTGAGCACCATTTTTGTTTTACAACCGCAGATGACGACCCTTTATGAGTCTTTCCTCAAGGGACCGGAAACGATCATGACCCTGACAAGTGATCATGATTACCCAAAAATCCTGAAGGACATGATGAAGCATATTCACCTTGAAGGAGATGCAGTCTACAAAGGCTACCCCTTCATGCAAAAGGGAGTGGAACTTTGGTATGTGGAGGTACACCTCCACCGTATGAAAGGAGTTTTCCCGAAGACGATGGGGCAGTACTTTTTCATCTCACGTGTACCACAAGCAACTTTCTTCGACGCTGTTCGTGAAGCAGCCATGGAAGCCATACACCAGATCGGAGAAATACTTGAAGCAAGACTCCATTATACTTAGGAATACCTAAGAGAAGTGCATGCAGAGATGATGGAGATGAAGCTCAAGGCCACCATGATGAAACAGAAGATTAAAGATTTCAAGGAGCATGTCGCACAATTCCAATGGGACTGAAGGATCCTTAAGGAGGAAAAATGAAAAAGTGAGAAGTAATGCTTGACCATACCAAACCATGTGGATGGCGGCATTTGTAATGAAGTACCTTTTTGGAATTTGGATTTATGAAAAATGGTTAAGGATATAATAAAAGATTTGATATGAAAATAATATGATTTATGGATGAACTAGTGCATTTCATTTTAAGTGTGGTAGTACTTCATAAAGCCACAGGATCAATGAAGAAAAAAAGGGCGTTGTTCATGACGGTCCATAGAAAGGAGCCGGACGAAATACGTTGGAGTTTGATTATGATAGTTACCCCAAGAGTATGACAAAACGAAGTACTATGGGATTTAAAGGAGGTTCAATGTTGGAATATGGAACAACTATAACTCCACGGATGAGTTAACACTATGCAAGTGCTGAAGTGGACCCATAACCCACAGGCCCAGGATTTGACCAAGGCACAATCACAATCTTGTTGAAGGAAGAATTCTGGAAGAATATGTGATTTAATCAGCAGATGTTACATAGGATGTTACGTAAACCCCGAGATTGTGAAGAACGATAGATGTTTTGTTCAGCTTATAGAATCAATGGATTTACCCGAACCCAGTTCGAGGACAAGAGAAATTTCTGCAAGGCTTGTGAGGATGCCCGAGTGTTAGAAATACGAGATTCGCTAAACCTTATACAGGGTAATGATTTGGGTGCAGAATGGATTGATCACCATACCGACTTACTCTTATCATTCACTCTTGATATTTGGAATGGTAAATCTGAGAGACTTACCCATAGTAAAGTGACCACGCTCGTTGAAGCCTTGCTTAAGCCTTAAAATGGTATGATGATAAACCCATGTACATGGCAGCTGTTGCCAATCGTAGATTATACGGTGAGAATGAAGCCAAGGCCCCTTTTCTACAGAAACCACTAATGGTAGACCACCATGAGTATTTCGATAGTTGTCTAGAATGGACGTAGACCTATCAGCTAAGAAGATCCAGTCTCAGACGAACCTCATCTTTGACGAAGCGATCCAAGATTTTGAGGAAAACGCTATGCCTATGACAGAAGAGCATTAATGAAGGAGCTATTGTAAGATATGTGAAGAGACTGATATCGTCGGCACTCCAGAGGAAGTACCTGAGTTTATTGGAACCCTAACCTTGCTTTTAAGCATGGTAGCACCCCTGACCTTTCCGACCAAAATATTTGCTAGAAGACCCCCAGCCCCTAACCTTTTCTTGCTAGCCTCTTCGAATCTCAAGGACGAGATTCATTTTAAGTGTGGTAGGTTTGTAACATCTCAAAATTCTAAATTTTGGCGTGTTATATTAATTAAATAAAATTTATTGGTTGTTTGATTGATTGACTGAAATGAGTGGAATTTGAAACAAAAAAATCGAATGAGAGGGAATAAAAGGACTTTCCCAAAATTTCCTATTTGAATCCCTATTTGATTTTTAGTTTGAATCTTGTAAAAATTCTCTGATAACAAAATAATATGAGAGGAGGAAAATGACACTCCAAAAGATCAGAGACAATGTTGGGATTGAGATTCAAATTTGAAAAAAAAATTGCAAATTATTTGAAAATAAGATTCTATTTTGGAGTTATTTCGAAAACAAATCTTTTTTTGTATTTTATTTGGCCATCAAAATATGTTCATGTTTTAGGAAATTTTATTCTAAAACTTTTGGTATATAAAATGCCTATATAGAATATTTTGTGTTTCTTCTTTTTATTAGTTTTCCTCACTGTTTAAAAATAATAGTAAACATTTTTTTATCCGCCCGGCCAGGCCAGCGAGGCTCAGCCATAGGACGACCCAGCCTAGCGCTAGCGCTATGGCTAGCGCACGCGCGCACGTACGCTCGAGGGGAACTCCTAGGAGCGCCGCCGCCACCTCTCTCTCACGTGCGTCCCTCTCTCCTTTACCCTGGCGTTGGACCCCACCCGTCATCTTCTCCCGTCGCACGAAATCCCAGCTCAAGCACGGTTGCCATGCCGCACGCACAAACGACGGAAACCCTATCTACAGCTTGCCCCCTGCCTCAAGAACATGTCCTATAAATACCCAGCCACCTCCTCGTCCCACGCCCCCAAAACCCCACGCCGAAACCACTTCTACCTCATGTGATCTTCGTTTGGATCTCGCTGGAGCTGAGATGGTTCACCGTAGATCCCGACGTCTGTGAGCAACCCCGAACCACCAAATCTTGTCCAACATACTTCTCTCGTCTTTGTGCATCTCCTTGACATCGTTTCCTCGTCCAGGGAGCACCGGAGCCTCGCCGTGGACCTCGCCCGACATTGCCGGAACAGCTACAGTAATCCCGACCTGCCTTTTTTTCGTTCTATTTTTAAAACAAAATAGTTTCAATCTTGTAAAATCCGCAGTTAATTATCTACGAGGTATTTTTGAGTGATTCCAACTGCCTCGGATCACAAATTTTATGAAGTTTCTGTTAGTTCAATTGTATTTCATATTTGAGCAGTTTAAATTTGTGTTTGTATGAATTTTCTCAAATTACTAGATTTGAGCTATTTTGAGTTAGGAATATTATTTTTGACCTATTCTTTTTGCTACTGGTTACTTATTAGACTAGCTACGCAGTAGTGTTTCGTTTGCATGTGAGTGAGTTAGTTAGATTAGCTTTTTATTGTAAACAGTACTGTTTACTCTATTTTTAGTACAATTTGTAGTTTAATTATTATTAATTAGTTTCTTTTGCTAGTTTTCGCCAGTGTGTCATATATTCTATTGTTTAACAGTAGGTGATTTCTAGGATTTATTAGACTTAGTATTCTTGAGGTTCTAGGTGTTGTTTGTTGTATGACAAGTTGCTAGCAATAGGAATAGTGTTAGAGGTTCTAGGTACTGTTAGAATTTTATTATAGGAAAAATACTTTATGTTACATAGCGAATAATTATTTTTACCTTGTGTTAAGTATTTTTTGTTTTAGGATTTTTACTTGTTGTTAGGTAGAGTTGTTGTGTTGTAGATTAGCCCTATAAGTCTATTTGAGTGATTTGGAGTTTTATTTGGTTTTTACCTTCGATCCTATTTCGATTTCGTTGTTATTTTGATTGTTATGATTGAGTGCTAGAATGATTGCTTATGTGAATACTATGCTTGCTTGTATAGATTTCATCGGAGAGTGACGATTAGTTTATCAAGTTTTTAAGAGCGATAATATCTTCACCAACTGGCCAGGCAAGTTCACTTTGACCATGTTTTCCATACCTATGTTTATTTGCATGTAGTATCACCCTTTTAACAGTCTCTCCAGTAGTGTTATTGAATCTTGTAGTTGAGTAGAATGCATGAGGTAGGGACCATCTCCCTGTTACCAAACCCGGGATGTTATATATTTTAATGCTATGCTATAGTAGACGGGATTTGGTATGAGTGCATGAGAGTGGTGTGAAGAAGGAGGACTCTACGTCAATGGCGACAACTTCATGATGGCACCAGCAAGGACTGCATCTTCAGGACTCCTCAAAATTTCGAGACTCGAGACAAGAATTCAATACACACTACTGGGTGAAGCACGGTTGACGGGCACCCTGGAGAAACCAGTGGTTGGCCGAGATGCATGGAGAAGCGCCATGACATCTTGCGGAAAGCTTCTGCCAGACTCAAAGAGATGGAAGGATACTTCATCCCCGGAAGCTTACCTGTGCAACCGCAAGTCACTATGGGCTCTGGCTTGGTTGACCTTAGTGGTGACTCTGGCTGGGACGGTGATAGAAGATGTAGAGCTACGGTAGGATTGGATGAGCACCGGACAGTGGTCAGAGGAACTCTTCGGAAGACCATGTTTCGGTCATCTTGTTCTCAAACACCCTGAAGTGCGAGAATGTAAAGAGAGGGATCGAATTTTTGCGGGTAAAGTGTACAAACCTCTACAGAGGGTTAAAACCTAATCGATTAGCCATGTCCTCAGTTACGGACAGTTTGAGCCTCTGGACTTGGATCTATCTCGAAACTCTCAACACCGGACTGATAATTTAATTGTGGGCAACTTATGATGATTTGGGTATGAGACATCGGTTGGCGGAACCATGTCATGATAGAAAACTCCGTAGTACAGACTCCTGATATTCCTTTGTTGTAGGGAAAATAAAACCAGCTTTTATGCAAACAAAACTCAGATACGGAGCCACAAAGCCATATTGCATATAGTATAGTTTATCATTTGTTTTCTCTTATTGTGATCTTGCCGGTACATTCAATGTACTGACATACACGGCTGCAATGTATCATGTTGCAGATATTTCTTCGATGAGTAAGAGTTACGATACAGGGTTACGGTCTACACTCAACTTGCCGATGGCGTTGATGGGACTCCACACCCGATGGTTTGTTTCCGCTGAGACATATGAGGTATATATATCAGTTTTACATTATTTATACATGTGATTGCACTTTGATATATACATTGATGTACTGTGTGTGCCAGCATACCGATCCAGGGATGGCACAGATACACAGAGGCTTGACTGTCTGAGGTTGGGTCGCTACAATAAGTCTGTATAAAACCATATGCTTTGATCACCTCATCAAAGCGTATATTCCAACTCCGAAATGCTTGTAGCAGTCCATATATGGCTTGCTGGAGCTTGCACACTTTGTTAGCACCTTTAGGATCGAAAAAACCTTCTGGTCGCATTATATACAACTCTTCTTTAAGAAATCCATTAAGGAATGCAGTTTTGACGTCCATTTGCCAAATTTCATAATTATAAAACGCGGCAATTGCTAACATGATTCAGACTGACTTAAGCATCACTACGGGTGAGAAGGTCTCATCGTAGTCCCCTTGAACTTGTCAAAAACCTTTTGCGACAAGTCGAGCTTTGTAGATGGTGACATTACCATCAGCGTCTGTCTTCTTCTTGAAGATCCATTTATTCTCAATGGCTTGCCTATCATCGGGCAAATCCACCAAAGTCCACACTTTGTTCTCATACATGGATCCTATCTCAGATTTCAAGGCCTCAAGCAATTTATCGGAATTTGGGCTCATCATAGCTTCTTCATAGTTCGTAGGTTCGTCATGGTCTAGTAACATGACTTCCAGGACAGGATTACCGTACCACTCTGGTGCGGAACATGCTTTGTTCGACCTATGAGGTCAAGTATTAATGTGATTTGAAGTTTCATGATCATCATCATTAGCTTCCTCTCTTGTTGATGTAGGCATCACTGGAACTATTTTATGTGATGTGCTACTTTGCAATTCGAGAGAAGGTATAATTACCTCATCAAGTTCTACTTTCCTCCCACTCACTTATTTCGAGGGAAACTCCTTCTTTAAAAAGGACCCATTCTTAGCAAAAGATTTTGCCTTTTTGGATATGTGGTCGAAGATATACCCAATAGCTTTCGGGAATCCTATGAAGACGCACTTCTCCGCTTTGGGTTCGAGCTTATCAGGCTAAAGCCTTTTGACATAAGCGTCGCATCCCCATACTTTTATGAAACGACAGCTTAGGTTTCTTGCCAAACCATAGTTCATATGGTGTCGTCTCAACAGATTTATACGGTGCCGTATTTAATGTGAATGCGTCTGTCTCTAATGCATAACCCCAAAATGATAGTGGTAAATCAGTAAGAGACATCATAGAATGCACCATATCCAGTAAAGTACGGTTACGACGTTCAGACACACTATTGTGCTGTGGTGTTCTAGGTGGCGTGAGTTGTGAAACAATTCCACATTGTTTTAAATGAAGGCCAAACTCATAACTCAAATATTCGCCTCCGCGATCGGATCGTAGAAACTTTATTTTCTTGTTACGATGATTCTCCACTTCACTCTGAAATTCTTTGAACTTTTCAAATGTTTCAGATTTGTGTTCATCAAGTAGATATACCCATATCTACTCAAATCATCTGTGAAGGTCAGAAAATAACGCTACCCGCCACGTGCCTCAACACTCATCGGACACATACATCGGTATGTATTATTTCCAATAAGTCATTAGCTCACTCCATTGTTCCGGAGAACGGACTTTTAGTCATGTTTCCCATAAGGCATGGTTCACAAGTATCGAATGATTCATAATCAAGTGATTCCAAAAGTCCATTCGCATGGAGTTTCTTCATGCACTTTACACCAATATGACCTAAACGGCAGTTCCACAAGTATGTTGCATTATCACCAATAAGTCAATAAAGCATTTACACTGGGTGTATGACCATAGAAGGTTTTATTCATATAAACAGAACAACAATTATTCTAGGACTTAAATGAATAACCATATTGCTATAAACATGATCTAATCATATTCATGATCAACGCAAACACCAAATAATATTTATTTAGGTTTAACACTAATCCCAAAGGTAGAGGAAATGTGCGATGGTGATCGTATCAACCTTGGTATTACTTCCAACACACATCGTCACCTCGTCCTTAACTAGTCTCTATTTATTTTGCAACCCCTGTTTCGAGTTACTACTCTTAGCAAGTGAACCAGTATCAAATACCGAGGGGTTGCTATAAACACTAGTAAAGTACACATCAATAAAATGTATATCAAATATACCTTTGTTCACTTTGCCATCCCTTCTTATCTGCCAAGTATCTGGGGCGGTTCTGCTTCCAGTGACCATTCCCTTTGCAGTAGAATCACTCAGTTTCAGGCTTGGGTCCAGCTTTGGGCTTCTTCACGGGAGTGGCAACTTACTTGCCATTGTTCTTGAAGTTCCCTTTATTTCCCTCACCTTTTTTTCTTGAAACTAGTGGTCTTGTTAACCATCAACACTTGATGCTCGTTCTTGATTTCTACCTCCGCTCATTTGAGCATCCCGAAGAGTTCGATAATCATTTTTGTCATCCCTTGCATATTATAGTTCATCAGGAAGTTCTAGTAGCTTGCTGATAGTGACTAGAGAACTCTGTCAATCACTATCTTATCTGGAAGATTAACTCCCACTTGATTCAATTGATTGAAGTACCCAGACATCCAGAGTACATGCTCACTGGCTGAGCTATTCTCTTCCATCTTGTAGGCAAAGTACTTGTTCGAGGTCTTATACCTCTCGACACGGGCATGAATCTGAAATATCA
This sequence comes from Triticum urartu, assembly GCF_003073215.2. NCBI lineage: Eukaryota > Viridiplantae > Streptophyta > Magnoliopsida > Poales > Poaceae > Triticum > Triticum urartu. Next base: position 183,002,168 of record NC_053027.1, on the reverse strand, counting down.
ATTTTCAGTTTCTTGGAACATCTCATATGCTTCATGGTGTCCAAAACATTTTTGAAGTCCCGGTTCTAAGCCGTAAAGTATGGCGCAGTAAACTATCAAGTAGTCATCACATTGAGCTTGCAAAATGTTCATAACGTCTGCATCTGCTCCTGCAACGGGTTTGTCACCTAGCGGTGCATCAAGGAAAAATTCTTCTGTGCATCAATGAGCATAATCCTTAGATCACGGACCCAGTTCGCATTATTGCTACTATCACCTTTCAATTTAGTTTTCTCTAGGAACATATCAAAAATATATGGGAGCTATATCGCGAGCTATTGATCTATAACATAGATATGCAAAACTATAAAGAGTAAGTTCATGATAAATTAAGTTCAATTAATCAAATTATTAAAGAACTCCCACTTAAATAGACATCCCTCAAGTCTTCTAAGTGTTATGTGATCCAAATCAACTAACCCATGTCCGATCATCACGTGAGATGGGGTAGTCATCAATGGTGAACATCTCGATGTTGATCATATCTACTATATGATTCACGTTCGAGCTTTTGATCTCCAGTGTTCCGAGGCCATGTCTGTACATGCTAGGATCATCAAGTTTAACCCAAGTATTCAGCATGTGCAAAACTGTCTTGCACCCGTTTTATGTGAACGTAGATTTTATCATGCCCAATCATCACATGGTGTCTCAACACGACGAACTGTAGCAATAGTGCATACTTAGGGAGAACACTTTTACCTTGAAGTTTAGTGAAGGGATCATCTTATAATGCTACTGCCGTACTAAGCAAAATAAGATGCATAAAAGATAAACATCACATGCAATCAAAATATGTGACATGATATGGCCATCATCATCTCATGCTTTTCATCTCCATCGCCAAAGCATCGTCATGATCTCCATTGTCACTGTCTCGACACCTTGATCTCCATCGTTGCATCGTGGTCGTCTCACCAACTATTGCTTCTACAACTATCGCTAACGCATAGTGATAAAGTAAATCAATTACACGGCGTTTGCATTTCATACAATAAAGAGACAACCATAAGGATCCTGCCGGTTGCATGATATCTTACAAAACATAATCATCTCATACAATAACGTATATCACATCACAACATACCTTGCAAAAATAAGTTAGGCGTCCTCTACTTTGTTGTTGCAAGTTTTACATGGCTGCTACGGGTTTCTAGCAAGAACCATTCTTACGTACGCATCAAACCACAATGGTGTTTCGTCAAGTTTGCTATTTTAACCTTCTTCAAGGACCGGCCATAGTCAAATTCGAGTCAACTAAAGTAGGAGAAACAGACACCCGCCAGCCACCTTTATGCAAAACTAGTTGCATGTCAGTCGGTGGAACTGGCCTCATGTGCGTGGACATGTAAGGTTGGTCCGGGCTGCTTCATCCCACAATACCGCCGAATCAAAATAAGACGTTGGTGGTAAGAAGTATGACTATCACCATCCATGGAGGTGCATAGCAACAAGGGGGAGAGTGTGTCTACATACCCTCGTAGACTGTAAGCGAAACAGTTTCTTAACGCGGTTGATGTAGTCGAACTTCTTCGTGGTTCAAGCGATCAAGTACCGAACGCACGACACCTCCGCGTTCTGCACACGTTCAGCTCGGTGACGTCCCTCACCTTCTTGATCCAGAAAGAGGTCGAGGTAGTAGATGAGTTCTATCAACACGATGGTGTGGCAACGGTGATGGTGAAATGATCGTCGTAGGGCTTCGCCTAAGCACTACGAAAATATGACTAGGGGAGTAAATGGTGGTGGGGGGAGTGCCGCACATGGCTAAACAATTGGCTGGGGTGTGCTAGGCCCCCCACATATATATATATATATACATACATAAACACTATTCTGATCACGGGATCTGAATAATATTCTGATCACAACCTGACCTGCCCCGCTAGTAGTACATTGAACTTCCCTGCGAACTAGGTTGAACTTCCGCCAATATTGCCCAAATGGGGCTTGCGATATACCGTTGGAAAGCTATGGACACCAATATCATGACCCAACTTAAATTTTTGGCAAAATATAAGCGGTTTAAGAGCAGTTTTGAAAACTGTTTTTTCTTCGCACAAAAAACATGAATCGTATTTTTGATCGCATTTCTAAACCGTTTATCGGAATGAGGCATATAATATGGCGTTGGAAAGCTGCTGCAAAACCGCTCCTTCCACATGTTGGAAGTTTTCTATAATTCCCTATGGTTAAAGGTAATTTGAAAAAACATAAAATTTCGTAAACCGAACAGCTGAGTTCGATTTTGCGATGTCATTTCTAAACGGCTAATCCAATGGAGGCATATTATACGGCGTTCGAAAGCTTATAAAAATGCGCTACTTTTTCATCTTGAAAGTTTTTTTTTTCTAATTTTGAATGGTTTAAGAGTAATTTAGAAAATGGTCCAAGTTCTACCGAGTTCGTATTTTCGAGCTAATTTTTAACCGTGCATCCGAATGCAGCAAATGATATGGCCTTGGAAAGCTTGAACAAATGTGAAACTTTTTGGTATGTATTGTTTCTCCCAATTCTTTACGGTTTTAGGCCAGTTTCGAAAATCGCGAAAAACGTATTTTCGCCGTAATTTCTACAAATTTTATCGGAATGGGGCAAATAATATACTGCTGAAAAGCTACGGAAAATGCGAAACTTTTTTATGTTGATGGTTTTCTCTGATTCCTAGCTGTTTTCAAGTAATTTCGAAAATGGCGGGATCATGCATTCTGCCTTTATCGCGAAACAGATTCTTCGAAAATGCACCGCGTGAAGAACCTGAACTTCTCGGCGCGTGTACCTGAACTTCACTCTGTTTTTTCACGTTCCTTTCTTGCTCGTAGCTCTTCATCCACTGCTCGTAACTCTCCATCCACTCACTGGAATTGAGCAAGTGATATACCAATGGAAAGCTACTTTAAACACGCAACTTTCCCGTGTTGATCATTTTTTCATACTCGCGACGATTTTAAAAGTTTTTCATCTCAAATTCATTCACTATAGTAGTTGAACTTTGTTCTGTTTTCACGTTGAACTTCTGTGACGTTTTTTCCTTTGTAATTTTCTCATCCATTTCGTCAGTGTTACACAAATGATACTCTTTTTGTACAAACCTCTCTCATAATATTTTTTTAACTTTCTTCGATCGAGGACTTAAACTTACACACATGATATTCCTGTTGTTTTGAAGTAAATTAGAGAAATGACGAGATCGTGATTTTTTCCTTCATTGCGAATGGAAACGCACTGTGTGAAGTAGTTGAACTTCACGGGCATGTCTGTTTGAACCTCACTCTGTTTTTGACGTGTTGTTTTTGCACTGTGTGAAGTAGTTGAACTTCTGGGCATGTCTGTTTGAACTTCACTCTGTTTTACTTTATTGTAATTTTCTTATACGAAACACACACCATGCAGTACGTGAATTTCTGGTTATTATCACTTTGAACTTCTCTCTGGTTTGAGACAATTATTTTAAAACCCAAAAAACAACATTTTTTACGTATTTTGGACATCTAAATACACGGTGAACCTCTCTCACAAGAATTTTTTGAACTTTTCCTCACCGAGCACTTGAACTTCTAGCAACCATTTTTTTCGTTGATGAGTTGTTTTTAAAAGTACAAAAAATGGCGTTGTTTTTTTATTTTTTGAATAGGTAAATCCTAGGTTTTAATAAACTCCAAACTTATCTATTATTTCAATATGAACTCCACCTTTTTATATTTTTGAGTAAAGAATTGTATTCGATTTTTGTACGGAAAAAATCGAACATGGAAATACAAGGTGAACCTCTCTCGCAAGAATTTTTGAACTTTCCTGGAAAGAGCACTTGAACTTCTTTCAACAAACCTTTTAAGTTTTTGTTTTTCTATACTTTTATTCTCACGTGAAATGTATTCCTTGTAGTACCTGAACTTCTCATTGTTTTCACTATGAACTTCTGTCGCATTTTTGTGTATACATCGAATTACACGTAATTGATGGTCGAACGCCATTTTTTGCCATTTTAAAACATGTAATTGGAGGTCGGACGTCCCGCAATATAAATTCTGAACCATGCACGGAGGTGCACGTGAACTTCTTGCAACAAATCTGAGTTTTTTTCATACTTCGAACTTCTTTGTTATTTTAAATTTAACTTCTTAGTCTTATTTCTTAGAAAAAAATATGTTTTCAAATAAGCATCAACATTTTTTTAAATTGAACCTCATACTTTTATTTTTCCTATATATGGAAAGAATTTGAGTTTTTCGTAAACATCAAACTACTCTTTTTATTTTCATGTGAGCTTCTTTAATTTTATTCTTTAGTAGTGAAATAAAACCTGTGTTTTTTTATAAATATCGAACTTCTATATTTTGTAATTGGGACTTCTTGGTTTATTTTCTTTAGCATTAACATATCTTAGTTTTATCATAAATATTGGACCTCCTCCACCTTGTTTAAATTTTGATTTATTTGTGAAAACATAGACACGAACGGGAGAGAGAATTATGTGTGCATAAAGTGGGTCACAATTTCAGAATTTCCCTCGTCGAGCACTTGAACTTCTAGCAAGAAATGTTTTTCATTTTGTGAGTTGGTTTTAAAAATGCCAAATGGCATTGGTTTTTGTTTTTGTTTTTCAAACATGTAAATCTTCAGTTTTAATAAACTCCAAACTTCCATGTTATTTTAATTCAAACCTCACGCTGGTTTTATTTTCTATTAGCGGTTAGAATTCGAGTTTTCAATAAACATTGAACCACTCCATTAGTTTAATTTGAAACTTTAGGTTTCTTTTAGTCCATTTACTAATTAAATTTTCTAAACTTTTTTTTGTTATTTTAATTTGAGCTTCCGTTGTGGAAACTTGTTGAACAAGAGGAACTTTTCGAATTTTCTCGGTCTGTGCACTTGAACTTCTAGCAACAAAAATATTGGACTTCGCCTTTTTACTCCTATTGTCTCATACGAAACACACACCCATGCAGTATGTGAACTTCCCTCTGTTGTCAATTTGAACTTCTCTCTATTTCTCTTAAGTAACGAAAAAAATCTGTGTTTTTTATAGACATCGAACCGCTCTAACTTTATTATTTGAAATTGTTTGTGTGTTTCTTTAAAAATGTGAAAAATAGAGCTTTGTTAGAAACATCGAACTTCTTCGTTATTTTGAATAAATCTTATTGGTTTTATTCTTTAGTGACCAAAAAAACCAAGTTTTCAAATAAATATCAAACTGCTCCACTTTTTAAAATTGAACTTCTTTGTTTTATTCTTCAGTAATGAGAAAAACCTGAGTTTTTAATATGTGTTGAACTACTCTGTTTTTTAAAATTGAACTTCTTATTTTAATCTTTAGTATCGGGGGAAATCTAAGATTTTTATAAACATCAAACAACTTTATTTTTAATTAGTACTTCTTGGTGTTATTCATTAGTAAAGGGAAAAGTCCTAGTTATGGAATAAACATCGAACCACTCACTTCTTTAAATTTGAACTTCCAGATCTTAAAAAAAACTGGGGCAAATCCATGTTTACAAACTTTTTAAACCACTCGATTTTTTTAATTTGACCTTCTTGGTTTTGGAATAAACATTTTGAACCTCTATGTTATTTAAATTTGAACTTCTCCAATTGTTTAGTAAAATGTAGAAACGCCATTTTTTATAAACTTTTCGAACTGCTCCATTTTTAATTTTTGAACTTCTTGGTTTATTCTATAGTAACGGGGAAAATCACACATTTGTAAGATACATTGGACCACCCTATTATTTAAATTTCGAACTTCAAGGATTTTTTTAGAAATTGTTGAACTTACGAGACACGCATACTTCTTGTGTTGAACTTCAGGTGTAACACAAGTTCTATAGTAAGGGTCACGATGGAGCTCTATTGGTTGTTGTGGCGTGTCCCTGGGAGTGCCGTGGGGAGCAGACATGGGGTTTTCTTTGAACTTCATGTACAACTAGTACTCTGCTTGCATGACACACATACTTTCACTGCTATCTTCTTTTCTAGTTCAACTAATATTTTAATTACAAAGTTCTCCTTTTTTGTATCACACTCTACTATCATTTTGAACTTCAGTCGTTTTTGTATCTGACCTGCCAAACATTCTTTTTTGTGGGAACTCTTCTTTTGGGGGGAACTCATCCAAATACATTTTTTAAAATCAAATCAAATCCCCTGTTGCACATAGTAGCAGCATCATGCACAATATCCATAGCTGCATCACCAACTGTACGACATCATCTGCTTTTAAATGCCCTTGTTAAGTAGGGCGAACTGCAGTAGTCGCTCTGGTTGAACTTGGCATATAACAGGATTTGTTCAACACCGATCCCTCTATCGTTACGCCTCTCTTGAGGACAAGGGAATGAGGTGAGGGGAGAGAGAGGCACGGGGAGGCGGTGAACCCTCTCCGCCGTGCTGCAGCAACACAAAAACTTCAATGGGTCAGCAATAGTGCAGTAGCTGGCATGTGACTCAAGAAGACCAGATGCGGCCACATGGGGAGGAAGAATGCGATGGGCAACAAGGTGTCGGGCGTCAGTGGGAGGAGGTACCCTGCAGCGGTGTGTGGGCCATGAGCTCGTCACCGGATCCGGGGCGCCTCGTTGGCGGAGGAGCACCACCGGGAGGAGGCTGAGGTGGTAGGGCCCGGCGGAGGCGCGCGGTGGCCAGGCGCCGCCCCAAATATTGTCTCCACCAGGCGACGCATGGTGGAGAGGTGCGGCAGCTGCAACATGGAGGGGAGGCGGGATCTGGCGGGGAATGTGGGATTCCGGGGACGGCACGTGACGGCAGGAGAATCCGGAGAGGCGCACAGCGGTGGGATGATCTAGGGAGGGCGCACGATCGAGGACTGCGTCAGGGATCTCCTGCAGCGTGCGGGGTCTGGTGGCGCGGGGCCCATGGGCGTGTGGGCAAGTGGTGGCGGGTAAACTCGACTGAGGTGGTCTGGGAGAACGCGCGGCGGCGGCGCGGGGTGCTGGGGCGCAGCGGGGATCGGGGGATTGGGAGGGAGCTGGTGGATCGAGAAGTTCACAGGAGCTGGTGGGATCGGGGGATTGGGAGGGAGCTGGAGGGACTGGATTTTTTTTACTTTTGTCACCACCGTTTAAGGAGTTTGGGAACAACCCATCGCCTCTATATAGGGCTGATCATGATCCAAATAACTATTCTGATCCTGGGATCAGAATAGTGCTACTCTATCTATATATATATATAGGTGGGAGGGAAAGGGAAGGCAGTCAGGAGGTGCCCCAAGTAGGCCGAATCCTACTTGGAGTCCTCCCAAGTGGCGCGCCCCCTGCCTTATTTGTCAGAGGGAAAGAGGGGGATGGGGAAAGGAAAGGGGACCCTTTATTTCCTTTCCTCCTTCCCCTTTCCTTCTCCACCTTGGCCGGCCCATATGGGGGGCGCACCAGCCCGTTGTGGCTGGTGCGTTTTCCCTCTTGGCCCATAAGGCCCATATCTTTTGCCGGGGGTGCCCGGAACCCCTTCCGGTGACCTGATAAGTACCCGGTACCCACCGAAACACTTCCGGTGTCCGAATACCATCGTCCTATAGATATATCAATATTTACCTGTTAACCATTTCGAGACTCCTCGTCATGTCTGTGATCTAATCCGGGACTCCGAACAACATTCGGTCACCAAATCACATAACTCATATAATACTATATCACCATATAACGTTAAGCATGCGGACCATACAGGTTTGAGAACTATGTAGACATGACCGAGACACCTCTCCGGCTAATAACCAATAGCAGAACCCGGATGCCCATATTGGCTCCTACATATTCTACAAAGATCTTTATCGGTCAAACCATTATGACAACATACGTAATTCCCTTTGTCCATCGGTATGTTACTTGCCCGATATTCGATTTTCGGTATCTTCATACCTAATTCAATCTCCTTACCGGCAAGTCTCTTTACTCGTTCCATAATACATCACTTCGTGACTAACTCCTTAGTCATTTGCTTGCAAGCTTATGATGTGTATTGCCGAGAGGGCCAAGAGATACCTCTCCGATACTCGGAGTGACAAATCCCAATCTTGATCTATGCCAACTCAACAAAAACCTTCGGAGATACCTGTAGAGCATCTTTATAATCACCCAGTTACGTTGTGACATTTTTTTAGCACACAAGGCATTCCTCCTGTATCTGGGAGTTGCATAATCTCATAGTTGAAGGAATATGTATTTGACATGAAGAAAGCAATAGCAAGAAAACTGAACGATCATAATGCTAAGCCAACAGATGGGTCTTGTCCATCACATCATTCTCCTAATGATGTGATCCAATTATCAAATGACAACTCATGACCATGGTTAGGAAACCTTAACCATCTTTGATCAACGAGCTAGTCCAGTAGAGGCTCACTAGGGACACAGTGTTTGTTTATGTGTTCACACATGTATTAAGGTTTCCGATCAATACAATTCTAGCATGAATAATAAACCTTTATCATGAATAAGGAAATATAAAATAACAACTTTTTTATTGCCTCCAGGGCATATTTCCTTCACTCTTCCAATGGCGCGCTCGCGGAACGACGGCCAGGCCGGGCGCCCCGGCACGGAGCCCTCAGGAGCCCCAAGGACGGGGCCCCCATGAGGAACTCGATAGGAATCAGGGAACTCGTGATGTGGTGGGCTAGGCAAGCCATGACCCATGCCACGGCTCGCCCGCACCAACACAACTGAGGTGCTCGCTAGGGCCCCGATTCCTCCCCCTCCACAAGACTGCGGAGCCCCCCGCGAGTCCAGGCACCCCCTGGCGAAGCACGTTGGGGTGATGTGCCTGGGACCTTCTCCTTCCCCGGTGGAAGGGCCCAGCGACAGTCACTCCCCGCCACTGCATGCCTGGTGGCGAGGGACGGGCCCCTGCGTCCCGGTGGCATGGAGCATCTTGCGCCTCCCAAGGCTCTCCCCGTGGCACTCTCACGTAATAATGAGTGGGGTTGTACACACCCCGGAGTCCCCCGGTGCGCCACCCCACGGCGCCGCAGGGGCTCCCACCCACGCCCAAGTGGAAGCCCCATGCTCCGCGCTGGCAGACGACAGTCTTACAACGACTATGCCCATGCCCAGTGGAATCCTGAGACGTCTCCAACGTATCTATAATTTTTGATTGTGCCATGCTATTATATTATCTATTATGGATGTTTAATATGCTATTTTATATTATTTTTGGGACTAACCTATTAACCTAGAGCCTAGTGCCAGTTCCTGTTTTTCCCTTTTTTTGAGTTTCACATAAAAGGAATACCAAACGGAGTCGAAACGTAATAAAACCTCCGCGATGATTTTTCTTGGACCACAAGACAACCAGGAGAATTGGAGATGAAGTCGGAGGAGCCACGAGGCAGCCATAAGGATGGAGAGCGCACAGCCCACCCTTGTAGGCCCCTCATGCACCTCCTGACCTAATTTCTGCGCATATATATTCCCATATATCCCCAAACCAACAGAGGCATCCACGAAAACACTTTTCCACCGCCGCAACCTTCTGTACCCGTGAGATCCCATCTAGAGACCTCTTCAGGCACCTTGCCGGAGGGGGATTCGATCACGGAGGGCTTCTACATCAACTCTATTGCCCTTCCGATGAAGCGTGAGTAGTTTACCACAGACCTACGGGTCCATAGCTAGTAGCTAGATGGCCTTCTCTCTCTCTCTCTTTGATTATCAATACCATGTTCTCCTTGATGTTCTTGGATATCTATTCGATGCAATACTCTTTTGCGGTGTGTTTGCCGAGATCCGATGAATTGTGGATTTATGATCAACTTATCTAATATTATTTGAATCTCCTCTGAATTCTTTTATGCATGATTTGATATCTTGGTAATTCTCTTTGAGCTATTGGTTTGGTTTTTCTTGCAATCGGAGAAGTGCTTAGCTTTGGGTTCAATCTTGCGGTGTCCTTTCCTAGTGACTGTAGAGGCAGCAAGGCACGTATTGTATTGTTGTCATCGAGGATAAAAAGATGGGGTTTTCATCATATTGCTTGAGTTAATTCCTCTACATCATGTCATCTTGCTTAATGCGTTACTCCATTCTTTATGAACTTAATACTCTAGATGCATGCTGGATAGCGGTCGATGTGTGGAGTAGTAGTAGTAGATGCAGAATAGTTTCGGTCTACTTGACATGGACGTGATGCCTATATTCATGATCATTGCCTTAGATATCGTCATAACTTTGCGCTTTTCTATCAATTGCTTGGCAGTAATTTGTTCACCCACCGTATTATTTTCTATCTTGAGAGAAGCCTCTAGTGAAACCTATGGCCCCCGGGTCTATTTTCCATCATATAAGTTTCTGATCTACTATTTTGCAATCTTTTACTTGCCAATCTATAAACCAAAAATACCAAAAATATTTACTTTACCGTTTATCTATATATATCATATCTCACTTTTGCAAGTAACCGTGAAGGGATTGACAACCCCTTTATCGCATTGGCTGCAAGTTTTTTGATTGTTTCTGCTGGTATCTGGTGACTTGTGCGTTGTCTCCTACTGGATTGATACCTTGTTTCTCAAACTGATGGAAATACTTATCTCTACTTTGCTGCATCAGCCTTTCCTCTTCAAGGTAAAAACCAACACAAGCTCAAGAAGTAGCAGGAAGAATTTCTGGTGCCGTTGCTGGGGAGATCAACGGCAAGTCGAGCCATACCAAGTAGCCATCATAAACTCTCATTTCTTGCATTACATTATTCGCCATCTGCCTCTTGTTTTCCTCTCCGCCACTTCTAAAATGATTTTCGAAAAGATTTGCCTTTTCTTCTCCCCTCTTCCATTCGTCTTCTTCGCTTGCTTTTTGTGTGCTCGTGTGTTGGATTGCTTGCTTTGTCACAATGGCTCAAGAGAATACCAAATTGTGTGACTTTTCCAACACCAATAATAATGATTTTATTAGTAATCAAATTGCTCCCACTACTAATGCAGAATCTTGTGAAATTAATGCCGCTTTGCTGAATCTTGTTATGAAAGATCAATTTTCCGGCCTTTCTAGTGAAGACGCCGCATCCCATCTAAACAATTTCGTTGATTTGTGTGGTATGCAAAAGAAAAAAGATGTGGATAATGATATTGTTAAATTGAAGCTATTTCTGTTCTCGCTTCGAGATCGTGCTAAAAATTGGTTTTCGTCTTTGCCTAAAAATAGTATTGATTCATGGAATGAGTGTAAAGATGCTTTTATTTCCAAGTATTTTCCTCCCGCTAAGATCATTTCCCTTAGGAACGATATTATGAATTTTAAGCAACTTGATCGTGAACATGTTGCACAATCTTGGGAGAGGATGAAATTGACGATATCAAATTGCCCTACTCATGGTTTGAATTTTTGAATGATTATACACAATTTTTATGTCGGATTGAATTTTGCTTCTAGAAATCTTTTATATTCGGCCGCGGGAGGTACTTTTATGGAAACTAGATGATGCCCCGCATGTTGTTGTGGGAATGTTTGCAATATTTCCATGAGATTTTGGTTATATGGAACATGAATTCTTGAAACTATAGTTTCTGAAAGTATATAAGAATTAAATGTAAATAGCATAAGAAAATGGAATTTTACATGCATGCATGTTGTAGTGGATTTTTAATATGCATGGTTGCATGTTGAGGTGGACCTTTTCTTATGCATGTTGAATGATGAGGTGGCATGCTTGCATGTTGAGAGAAATATCTTAGTGGGGGCTAGCTATTTAGATATAGAAGATTACCTTAGGAGAAGCTACTAAACTCCTAGATAATATTATGGTTAATTATTCTCAATGGCATATTGAAAGATTTTCCACTAGTAAAAAAGTGCATACGATTGAAGAGATTAATGTTTTGAGTGGAAAGATGGATGAGCTTATGAAATTATTTGCTAGTAAGAGTGCTTATATTGATCCCAATGATATGCCTTTGTCTACTTTGATTGAGAATAGTAATGAATCTATGGATGTGAATTTTGTTGGTAGGAACAATTTTGGTAATAACGCGTATAGAGGTAATTTTAATCCTAGGCCGTTTGCTAGCAATTCCTCTAATAATTATGGTAATTCCTACAACAATTCTTGTGGAAATTATAATAATATGCCCTCTGATTTTGAGAACAGTGTTAAAGAATTTATGAGTTCGCAAAACAATCTCAATACCTTGATTGAAGAAAAAATGCTTAAGATTGATGATTTGGCTAGGAACATGGATAGAATTTATCTTGATGTTGATTCTTTGAAACTTAGATCTATTCTACCCAAGCATGATACCAATGAATCTCTCAAACCTATGAGAATTTCCATTGATGAGTGCAAAGAAAGAACCGCTAAGATGCATGCTAAAAAAGATTGGGTTGTAAAAACGTGTTCTTCTAGTTTTCGTGAAAATAATGGTGAAGATCTTAAAGTGATTTATGTGACTCCTATTGAATCTTTGTTTTCCAATATAAATCTTGATAAAGATGGGACTGGAGATGAGTCACTTTAGTTAAAAGGTGTCCAAATGATTCGGAGTTTTTGATCTTGATGCATAAATTGATAAAAGTGGGATTGGAGAGGTCAAAACTTTAGGTAGCAATGAACCAACTCTTTTGGATTTCAAGGAATTTAATTATGATAATTGTTCTTTAATATATTGTATTTCCTTGTTGCAATCCATGTTGAATACCCCTCATGCTTATAATCAAAACAAAGCTTCTACTAAACATATCGTTGATGCTATGATGCAATCTTTTGAAGAAAAGCTTGAATTGGAAATTTCTATACCTAGAAAACTTTATGATGAGTGGGAACCTACTATTAAGATTAAGATTAAAGATTATGAGTGCCATGCTTTATGTGATTTCGGTGCTAGCATTTCCACAATTCCAAAAACTATATGTGATGTGTTAGGTTTCCATGAATTTGATGATTGTTCTTTAAATTTGCATCTTGCGGATTCCACTATTAAGAAACCTATGGGAAGGATTAATGATGTTCTTATTGTTGCAAATAGGAATTATGTGCCGGTAGATTTCATTGTTCTTGATATAGATTGAATCCTACATGTCCTATTACTCTTGGTAGACCTTTCCTTAGAACGATTGGTGCAATTATTGATATAAAAGAAGGAAATATTAGATTTCCATTAAGGAAGGGCATGGAACACTTTGCAAGAAAGAAAATTAAATTGCCTTAGGAATCTATTATGATAGCTACTGATGGATTGCATGCCAAAGATGACAATACCTAGATCTATTCATGTTTTATGCCTAGCTAATGGCGTTAAACAATAGCGCTTGTTGGGAGGCAGCCCAATTTTATTTTTGTTTTTGCTTTTTAGGTTCTGTTTTACAATAAATAATTCATCTAGCCTCTGGTTAGATGTGGTTATGTGTTTTAATTAGTGTTTGTTCCAAGTAAGACCTCTGGGATAGCTTACGGTGATAGTTGATTCGATCTTGCTGAAAAACAGAAACTTTTGCGCTCAGGAAAACAATTCTCATTTTTAACAGAAGCGTGATAAAATTCTGATCCTTTTTGCAGAAGATTACTAAACAAATTTCTTAGGTTTTCCTAATTGTTCAGAAATTTTGGAGTTACAGAAGCATTTTAAATATCCAGATTGTTACAGACTGTTCTGTTTTTGACAGCTTCTGTTTTCTATGTCTTGTTTGCTTATTTTGATGAATCTATGGGTAGTATCGGTCGGTATGAACATTGGAAAAGTTGGAATACAGTAGATATTACACCAATATAAATAAATAATGAGTTCATGGCAGTACCAAAAGTGGTGATTTATTTTCTTATACTAACGGAGCTTATGAGATTTTCTGTTGAGTTTTGTGTTGTGAAGTTTTCAAATTGTGGGTAAGGATTTGATGGAATATTGAATAAGGGGTGTCAAGAGCCTAAGCTTGGGTATGCCCAAGGCACCCCAAGGTAATATTCAAGGACAACCAAGAGCCTAAGCTTGGGGATGCCCCGGAAGGCATTCCCTCTTTTGTCTTCGTCTATCGGTAACTTTACTTGAGGCTATATTTTTATTCACCACATGATATGTGTTTTGCTTGGAGCGTCTTGTATGATTTGATGTTTGATTTTTAGCTTTCCACAATCATCCTTGCTGTACACACTTTTTGAGATAGACACGCATGAATCGTGATTTATTAGAATACTTTATTTGCTTCACTTATATCTTTTGAGCTAGGCAATTTTTCTATAGTGCTTCAGTTATATCTTTTTAGAGCATGGCGATGGTTTTATTTTATAGAAATTGATGAAATTTCATGCTTCACTTATATTATTTTGAGAGTCTTTAATATCATGGTAAATTGCTTCGGTTATAAATTTAGTCCTAATATGATAGGCATCCAAGAGGGATATAATAAAAACTTTCATATAAAGTGCATTGAATACTATGAGAAGTTTGATTCCTTATGATAGTTTTGAGATATGAATATCGTGATATTGGAGTCACACTAGTGAGTAGTTGTGAATTTGAGAAATACTTGTGTTGAGGTTTGTGAGTCCCGTAGCATGTACATATGGTGAACCGTTATGTAACGAAGTTCGAGCATGAGATATTTTTTGATTGCCTTCCTTATGAGTGGCGGTCGGGGAAGAGTGACAGTATTTTCCTACCAATCTATCCCCCTAGGAATAGGTTTTTGCAATAAGTATGTGAGTTCTTTATGACTAATGTTGAGTCCATGGATTATACACACTCTCACACTTCTACCATTGCTAGCCTTTCTATTACCGCGCAACTTTCGCCTGTACCATAAACCCACCATATACCTTCCTCAAAACAGCCACCATACCTACCTATTATGGCATTTCCATAGCCATTCTGAGATATATTGCCATGTGACTTTCCACCGTTCTATTTATTATGACACACATCATCATTGTCATATTGCTTTGCATGATCATGTATTTGACATCATATTTGTGGCAAAAGCCACCATTCATTATTTTTTATACATGTTGGTCTTGAGTCATTGCACATCCCGGTACACCGCTGGAGGCATTCATATAGATCATATTTTGTTCTAGTATTGAGTTGTAATTTTTCAGTTGTAAGTAAATAAAAGTGTGATGATCTTCATTATTAGAGCATTGTCCCATGTGAGGAAATAAAAAAAGAGAGAAAAGGCCACAATAAGAAAAAGAGAAGGCCCAAAAAAAGAGAGAGAAAAAAGAGAAAAGAAAAAAAGGAGAGAAAAAGAGAGAAAGGGCAATGTTACTATCCTTTTTACCACAACTGTGCTTCAAAGTAGCACCATGATCTTCATGATAGAGAGTCTCCTATTTTGTCACTTTCATATACTAGTGGGAATTTTTCATTATAGAACTTGGCTTGTATATTCCAATGATGGGCTTCGTCAAATTGCCCTAGGTCTTGATGAGCAAGCAAGTTGGATGCACACCCACTTAGTTTTTTGAGCTTTCACAAACTTATAGCTCTAGTGCATCCGTTGCATGGACATCTCCATAGCCCGTTGATATGTCCTTCTTTTTGTCTTCTCCAGAACCACCTTCTATTCCACCTATAGTGCTATGCCCATGGCTCACGCTCATGTATTGCGTGAAAGTTGAAAAGGTTTGAGAACATCAAAAGTATGAAACAATTGCTTGGCTTGTCATCGGAGTTGTGCATGATTTGAATATTTTGTGTGATGAAGATGGAGCATAGACAGACTATGTGATTTTGTAGGGATAAACTTTCTTTGGCCATGTTATTTTGAGAAGACATAATTGCCTTGTTAGTATGCTTGAAGTATTATAGTTTTTATGTCAATATTAAACCTTTGTTTTGAATCATACGGATCTGAACATTCATGGAACAATAAAGAAATTACATGGATAAATATGTTAGGTAGCATTCCACATCAAAAATTCTGTTTTTATTATTTACCTACTCGAGGACGAGCACGAATTAAGCTTGGGGATGCTTAATACGTCTCCAACGTATCTATAATTTTTGATTGTTACATGCTATTATATTATCTGTTTTGGATGTTTTATATGCATTAATATGCTATTTTATATTATTTTTGGGACTAACCTATTAACCTAGAGCCTAGTGCCAGTTCCTATTTTTCCATGTTTTTGAGTTTGGCAGAAAGGGAATACCAAACGGAATAAAACTTCGCGATGATTTTTCTTGGACCAGAAGACAAACAGGAGACTTGGATATGTAGTCGGAGGAGCCAAAAGGCGGCCACAAGGAAGGAGGGCGCACCGAGGGGGTAGGGCACGCCCCCACCCTTGTGGGCCCCTCGTGCACCTCTTGACCTAATTTCTGCGCCTATATATTCCCATATATCCCCAAACCATATGAGGCATCCACGAAAACACTTTTCCACGGCCGCAACCTTCTGTACCCACGAGATCCCATCTAGGGACCTTTTCTGGCACCCTGCCGGAGGGGGATTCGATCACGGAGGGCTTCTACATCAACTCTCTTGCCCTTGCGATGAAGCGTGAGTAGTTTACCATAGACTTATGGGTCCATAGCAAGTAGCTAGATGGCTTCTTCTCTCTCTCTTTGATTCTCAATACCATGTTCTCCTCGATGTTCCTGGGGATCTATTCGATGTAATAGTCTTTTGCGGTGTGTTTGCCGAGATCCGATGAATTGTGGATTTATGATCAGCTTATCTATGAATATTAATTGAATTTCCTCTGAATTCTTTTATGCATGATTGGATATCTTTGTAATTCTCTTTGAACTATCGGTTTGGTTTGTCCAACTAGATTGTTTATTGTTGCAATGGGAGAAGTGATTAGCTTTGGGTTGAATCTTGCAGTGTCCTTTCCCAGTGACAGTAGGGGCAGCAAGGCACGTATTGTATTGTTGGCATCGAGGATAAAAAGATGGGGTTTTGATCATATTGCTTGAGTTAATTCCTCTACATCATGTCATCATGCTTAATGCGTTACTCCGTTCTTTATGAACTTAATACTCTAGATTCATGATGGATAGCGGTCGATGTGTGGAGTAATAGTAGTAGATGTAGAATCGGTTCGTTCTACTTGACACGGACGTGATGCCTATATTCATGATCATTGCCTTAGATATCGTCATAACTTCGTGCTTTTCTATCAATTGCTCAGCAGTAATCTGTTCACCCCCGTATTATTTTCAATCTTGAGAGAAGCCTCTAGTGAAACCTATGGCCCCCGGGACTATTTTCCATCATATAAGTTTTTGGTCAACTATTTTGCAATCTTTCACTTTCCGATCTATAAACCAAAAATACCAAAAATATTTAATTTACCATTTATCTATCTCTACCAGATCTCACTTTTGCAAGTAACCGTGAAGGGATTGACAACCCCTTAATCATGTTTGTTTGTGCAGGTATCCAGTGACTTGTTCGTTGTCTCCTACTGGATTGATACATTGGTTCTCAAACTGAGGAAAATACTTATCTCTACTTTGCTGCATCACCCTTTCCTCTCCAAGGGAAAAACTAACGCAAGCTCAAGAAGTAGCAAAGCCCCATGCTCCCCGCTGGCAGACGACACAGTCTTACATCGACCATGCCCACGCCCAGTGGAGGCCCCATGTTCTGCACTGGTGGGAAGCCTTGTGCAGGCCCCATGCACCGCGCTTCTACATCAACTCTATTGCCCTTGCGATGAAGCATGAGTAGTTTACCACAGACCTACGGGTCCATAGCTAGTAGCTAGATGGCTTCTTCTCTCTCTTTGATTCTCAATACCATGTTCTCCTCGATGTTCTTGGAGATCTATTCGATGTAATACTCTTTTGCGGTGTGTTTGCCGAGATCTGATGAATTGTGGATTTATGATTAGCTTATGTATGAATACTATTTGAATCTCCTCTGAATTCTTTTATGCATGATTTGATATCGTTGTAATTCTCTTCAAACTATCGGTTTGGTTTGTCCAACTAGATTGGTTTTTCTTGCAATGGGAGAAGTGCTTAGCTTTGGGTTCAATCTTGCGGTGTCCTTTACCAGTGACAAGGGGTAGCAAGGCACGTATTGTATTGTTGGCATCGAGGATAAAAAGATGGGGTTTTCATCATATTTCTTGAGTTAATTCCTCTACATCATGTCATCTTGCTTAATGCGTTACTCCGTTCTTTATGAACTTAATACTCTAGATGCATGCTGGATAGTGGTCGATGTGTGGAGTAGTAGTAGTAAATGCATAATCGGTTCGGTCTACTTGACACGGACGTGATGCCTATATTCATGATCATTGCCTTCGATATCGTCATAACTTTGCGCTTTTCTATCAATTGCTCGGCAGTAATTTGTTCACCCATCGTATTATTTTCTATCTTGAGAGAAAGCCTCTAGTGAAGCCTATGGCCGGGTCTATTTTCCATCATATAAGTTTCTAGTCTACTATTCTGCAATATTTTACATTCCGATGTATAAACCAAAAATAAAAAAATATTTAATTTACCATTTATCTATCTCTATCAGATCTCACTTTTGCAAGTAACCGTGAAGGGATTGACAACCGCTTCATCGCGTTGGGTGCAAGTTGTTTGATTGTTTGTGCAGGTGTTTAGTGACTTGTTCGTTGTCCCTACTGGATTGATACCTTGGTTCTCAAACTGAGGGAAATACTTATCTCTACTTTGCTACATCATCCTTTCCTCTTCAAGGGAAAAACCAACGCAAGCTCAAGAAGTAGCAAAGCCCCATGCTCTGCGCTGGCAGACGACACGGTCTTACAGCGACTATGCACACGCCCAGTGGAGGCCCCATGCTCCGCGCTGGTGGGAAGACTAGTGTAAGCCCCATGCTCCGTGCTTGTACATCAACTCTATTGGCCTTGTGATGAAGCGTGAGTAGTTTACCACATACCTACGAGTCCATAGCTAGTAGCTCGATGGCTTCTTCTCTCTGTTGATTCTCAATACCAAGTTCTCCTTGATGTTCTTGGTGATCTATTCGATGTAATACTCTTTTGCAGTGTGTTTGCTGAGATCCGATGAATTGTGGATTTATGATCAGCTTATCTATGAATATTATTTGAATTTCCACTGAATTCTTTTATGCATGATTTGGTATCTTTGTAATTCTCTTCAAACTATCGGTTTGGTTTGGCCAACTAGATTGGTTTTTCTTACAATGGGAGAAGTGCTTAGCTTTGGGTTCAATCTTGCGGTGTCCTTTCCCAGTGACAGTAGGGGAAGCAAGGCACGTATTGTATTGTTGCCATCGAGGATAAAAAGATGGGGTTTTCATCATATTGCTTGAGTTAATTCCTCTACATAATGTCATCTTGCTTAATGCGTTACCCCGTTGTTTATGAACTTAATACTCTAGATGCATGCTGGACAGCGGTCGATGTGTGGGGTAATAGTAGTAGATGCATAATTGGTTCTGTCTACTTGACACGAACGTGATGCCTATATTCATGATCACTGCCTTAGATATTGTCATAACTTTGTGCTTTTCTATCAATTGCTCGGCAGTAATTTGTTCACCCACCGCATTATTTTCTATCTTGAGAGAAGCCTCTAGTGAAACCTATGCCCCCCGGGTCTATTTTCCATCTATAAGTTTTTGGTCTACTATTTTGCAATCTTTTACTTTCCGATCTATAAACCAAAAATACGAAAAATATTTAATTTACCGTTTATCTATCTCTACCAGATCTCACTTTTGCAAGTAACCGTGAAGCGATTGACAACCCCTTTATCGCGTTGGGTGCAAGTTGTTTGATTGTTTGTGCAGGTATTCAGTGACTTGTTCGTTGTCTCCTAGTGGATTGATGCCTTGGTTCTTAAATCAAGAGAAGTACTTATCTCTACTTTGCTGCATCACCCTTTCCTCTTCAAGGGAAAATCCAACGCAAGCTCAAGAAGTAGAAAAGCCCCATGCTCCAGGCTGGCAGACGACACGGTCTTACAGCGACTATGCCCACGCCAAGTGGAGGCCCCATGCTCCGCGCTGGTGGGAAGACTAGTGTAGGCGCCAGATGCGGCTGTTTTCGCCCTCTTTTGTCATCGAATTTGCTGTTTCCTGGACTAAAATTTGGAGTTCTTTCGTCTTTGTCCAAATGGGGGGATGGGAATTTTTCTCCTCGCAGCCTTTCCCGTCTTGAATGTTGTTTTTAAGGAGGTATGGCGGCTGCCAGCCTCTCTCTCTCTATCTATCTATCTCTCTCTCTCTCTCTCTCTCTCTCTCACCCCGCGAGCGGGGGCTGGGCACGCTGTGCATGCTTGGGTCAGCCCAGCGGCACTGAAGACGCCCTGAGGGCCATGGCCACAACAGCCGCGGGCTCACCCACGTGCACACCTCGCCAAGACCTTGGCGTCCGAATCCTCACGTGATGCTCTTGAGCGAGCCTGCGGGTATGCGCGGCCCGAGGTCTCCGGCAAGCGTCTGCCTCCTAACCTTGGCCGGGCACCATGACCTGGCATAACGATAATGATCCACCCCTGCTTAGGGGTTGCGGGTGCTCGAAAAGCAAAGGGAAGGCGGCAAAAGGGAGAGTGCAATGATACTCAATACATCATAAAGAAGTTCTTTCGAAAGTGCTTTCACATCCCCGCGGGGTCACATTCAAAGTCTTAACTAGAAAACAGGGGAAAGGTAGCCTAGGGAGACGCACTGTTACCATCGGTTATGCCACCGCCATTGTCGTCGGCCCCACTCTCCTCGATCACAGGCGGGCCCTCGTTGCCGGCAGGGGCAAGCTCCTCGATCAGGTCATCCATGTGATCCTCCACCCAGTCTGCTAGGGCGCCATGAATCACCTCAGGCACAGGGGCTATCACGGCCGCGAAGTCAAAGTCAGGATCGAAGCGAAGAAGGTGGCTGAAGATGCGCTAGGCCGCACGCGAAGGTCGCGGCTCTTCTCTTCGACAAGCTGGAGCTCCTTCATAGCCCCACCTTCAAGACGTTCCAAGACCCTAGTGAAGAAACTGAGATAGCCAGCATCGTCGGCAACAAGCGGGCTAGAGACGTTCTCATCACTGATGCTGCACAGGGCCCGGTTGGCCCGATGCTCAAGGGCCTGGAACATTTCGGAGAGCGTGTGTTGCAGTCCCAGGGCTCGCTCCGCCTCGTTCGAAGCCTTCTCTACGAGGGAAGTGACATCCTCCACGTGCTTATATAGAGAAAAGACAGCTCAGCCTCAACCGCGGCCTAAGCATCCACCGCAGCCTTCTCGCGTCGCTCCGCCACCGCTAGCTTCTTCTTGAGGCCATCAGCCTCGCCCATCAGCTCGCCCCGCCGTATGCAGAAACGAGTATCCTGAAGCTTCAGCCTCCGGCAATTGTCCTCGGTGAGGGCCCCACGTACCCCCGCCACCCTCTCATTGGCCTCCCCTGGATTGCTGCCTCCCGGGAGGTGAGGGTGTCCTCGGCGGTGGCCACTTGGCATTCTATCACCTCTAGCCGCTCGCACTCCAGCGCCTCCAGCGTCAGCGTGTCCTCAAGCATGCGGAGTCTAGCTTCGCTCATAGGCGGCCCACCCCCCGAGGCGGTGAGAATGGCTTTGCGCGCCTGGACTTGCCGCTTGAGGGCGGCGTTTGAAGCTTGAAGCTCCTTCTCGCGCCTCTTGGCCGCCTCGCGTCGGCAATCCGCGGCTCGAGCCTCCTCAAGGACACGATCACGGGCCTCCCTCACCACGGCAAGGGACTCCTTGGCCTCCGCATGATCGTGCTTGCGCTACAAACGACCGAAGTTGATGGCGACCTCGAGCTGGCGCCACTCGCGTGCCAGACGCAAATGCTCCACCTCAAGGTGCGTGTCGACATTGCCGAGCTCCACCCCAAGGAGGCGTAGCGCGCTCGCTGCCTCCTGAAGAAGGCCGTGCTGCACGGTGCTGCACCCGCACATGAGCTCCAACGCCTGGTCGGGGTTTTCTTTCGTGCCCCGATCAGCATAGGAGGCGTGTGAAGACTCACCCATCTTCGGAAGGGGCCCGGGGGCTGGGGCTCCACCACCCGGTCCTCTGGTCCGAAGCGGGGCCCGACGAGGGCTCACCCCATGCTTGAAGATGGCGCCGTTGCGCGAGCCGCCCATCTGCCGGTGAGGATCAGTGGGGGAGCGCTTGGCACTGCCCCTACACTCCAGAGGCCGCTCATGAAGAGGGATGCCAGGAATGCAGGCCCGAGGCCGCCCCAGGGGTGGCCCTGACTCTGGTGCGGATGCCTTCTTACGCGCAGCCACGCGACTCACGAGGCGCAAGATCACCACGGGACCGGCGCCCTCCAGAGGTGGTGGCCGAGACACGCTCGTTCCTTCGTCAAAGGGGAACTCGAGGAACAAGAGTCAGAGAAACAAGATGTGCGAGAATCAAGGAAGGCCGGGTGCTTACTCATCCGTGGCGATCCACTTCCTCCTCTTCAGGGTCCCCGGGGCAGGGCTGTGGCTACCATCGGACTCGTTCCTCCTCCGAGAAATGCGGGGACCAAAGAGCAGCATGCTGGAACCTAGCACATGGCCTCCTGCTATGGGGGTGGCTACCATGTCCCTAGGAGAGGCGTCTTCGCCGCCGCTCGGAGGGGTGAGAATGGATGCTTGAGGGACGCACGGCTCGGGAGGCTCCCCCGTAGCTGTCGCAGGGGCACACACACCTCAGGACCCTCGGACCCCGGGGTCACCAGTAAGGGGTTCTCACGGGGCCCCACATGGTCCTTGGGAAGCAGCCCCCACTCATCGAAGCGCGTCATCTTCCTGGCGAAGGCTCCCCAATTCGGGTAATTGTACAAGGGGGACCCTCCTGAAGTAAGCGCGACGGGTTCTCCGCTGGTCAGTAGGCGGAGCACTCCACGCAGTGTGCTGGAAGGGAGCAAATGCTTCTGAAGCCTCATGGCGTCTTCGCGGCCAGTGAAGGCCCACATTGGGCGGGACTGGTGCGGGAGTGGGGCGATGCGCCGCCGGACGAACTCGCTCACCACCATCGCCATCGTCATCCATGCCTTCCTCAAGTCAGCCAGCCTGGCGATGACTCACGCGAGTCACGAATCGACGAGCTCCACATGCTCCTAGCCGGAGCTCGGCATCGCGGGGGCTGCCAGAATCAGGAGCAAGGGGTTGTACATAGTGGTGTCGATGTACACCCATTGCTTTCGAAACCCCTCCACGTCCAGGTGGAGCGCGGTGTCGATGCCAATGCCTGTGGTTGCCTCCACCACACGAAGCGACATGCACCCCGAGCGCTGCCCATCGGCGACCATCTGAAGGGAAAATAAGTGGCGGAGCAAGGCCACGAACGGGGCGACGCCCACGAAGGCCTCGCACAAGAACACGAAGGCGGAGAGGAGGACGATGGACCCGGGGTCGAGATGCAGCGCGTGGACTTGGTAGTGCGTAAGCACATCATTGAAGAAATCTGAGAACGACGATAGCTGGCCAGAGAAAAGGGCATGAAGATGAAGAGGGATGTTGGTGGCCTGGAGGCGGGCCAGATCTTCGTCGCCTTCCACTCGTTGGAGTTGGTGGAGATTGCGTGTTGGACCTTGTCCATCCCCTCGAGGTTGACCACTCTGGACCGGCCCAGCACGGGCTCCGGCCCCGCCGGGGGGTCTGCCGCCATGGGAGTTTTGCCCCTCTTCCTCTTAGGGGCCATGGCGGCGATGTGGATTGAAGCGGCGCGGGATCCGGCAAGGGAGGCGAAAGTTTGCAGCAGGCAGAAGGAGTGATACGTCTCTGTCGTTGATATGTCCATTTTGCATCATGCTTTTATATCGATATTTATTGCATTGTGGGCTATTATTACACATTATGTCACAATACTTATGCCTATTCTCTCTTATTTTACAAGGTTTATATGAAGAGGGAGAATGCCGGCAGATGTAATTCTGGGCTGGAAAAGGGGCAAATATTAGAGACCTATTCTGCACAACTCCAAAAGTCCTGAAACTTCACGGGACCAAGTTTCAGAACATATAGAAAATATTGGGTGAAAGAAGTACCAGAGGGGGGCCACCCATCGTCCACGAGGGTGGGGGGCGCGCCCTACCCCCTGGGCGCGCCCCTGCCTCGTGGCGCCCCTGGCAGCCCTCTGATGCCCATCTTTGGCTATATGGAGTCTTTCGTTGAGGAAAAAATCATAGCAAGCTTACGGGATGAAACTCCTCCGCCACGAGGCGGAACCTTGGCGGAACCAATCTAGGGCTCCGGTGGAGCTATTCTGCCGGGGAAACATCCCTCTGGGAGGGGAAATCATCACCATCGATCCTCTCATCGGGAGGGCGTCAATCTCCATCAACATCTTCACCAGCACCATCTCATCTCAAACCCTAGTTCATCTCTTGTATCCAATCTTTGTCCCAAAGCCTCAGATTGGTACCTGTGGGTTGCTAGTAGTGTTGATTACTCCTTGTAGTTGATGCTAGTTGGTTTACTTGGTGGAAGATCATATGTTTAGATCCATTATGCATATTAATACCTGTCTGATTATGAACATGCATATGATTTGTGAGTAGTTACATTTGTTCCTGAGGACATGGGAGAAGTCTTGCTATAAGTAGTCATGTGAATTTGGTATTCGTTCAATATTTTGATGAGATGTGTGTTGTCTTTCCTCTAGTGGTGTCATGTGAACATAGACTACATGACACTTCACCATTGTTTGGGCCTATTGGAAGGCATTGGGAAGTAATAAGTAGATGATGGGTTGCTAGAGTGACAGAAGCTTAAACCCTAGTTTATGCGTTGCTTCGTAAGGGGCTGATTTGGATCCATATGTTTCATGCTATGGTTAGGTTTACCTTAATACTTCTGTTGTAGTTGTGGATGCTTGCAATAGTGTTTAATCATAAGTGGGATGCTTGTCCAAGGAAGGATAGTACCCAAGCACCGGTCCAAAAACATATCAAATTATCAAAGTGCCGAACGCGAATCATATGAGCGTGATGAAAACTAGCTTGACGATAATTCCCATGTGTCCTCGGGAGCTCTTTCCTTTATATGAGAGTTTGTCCAGGCTTGTCCTTTGCTACAAAAAGGATTGGGCCATATTGCTGCACTTTATTTACTTTTATTATTTGTTACCCGTTACAAATTACCTTATCACAAAACTATCTGTTACCGATAATTTCAGTGCTTGCAGAGAATACCTTGCTGAAAACTGCTTATCATTTCCTTCTGCTCCTCGTTGGGTTCGACACTCTTACTTATCGAAAGGACTACGATAGATCCCCTATACTTGTGGGTCATCAAGACTCTTTTCTGGCGCCGTTGCCAAGGAGTGAAGCGCCTTTGGTAGGTGGAATTTGGTATGGAAAAATTTGTATAGTGTGCTGCAATTTATTGTCACTTGTTACTATGGAACATAATCCTTTGAGGGGCTTGTTCAGGGTATCTTCACCCCAACCAGTAGAGCAAAGAGTTGCTCCTCAACCTACTGAACCTACTGAAAATGTTTACTTTGAAATTCCTTCAGGTATGATAGAGAGACTGCTAGCTAATCCTTTTTCAGGAGATGGAACATTACATCCCGATTTGCACCTAATCTATGTGGATGAAGTTTGTGGATTATTTAGGCTTGCAGGTATGCTCGAGGATGTTATCAAGAAGAAGATCTTCCCTTTATCTTTGAAGGGAAAGGCATTGACATGGTTTAGGCTATGTGATGATATGGTATCATGGAACTACAACTGATTAAAATTGGAATTTCATCAGAAGTATTATCCTATGCATCTTGTTCATCGTGATCGTAATTATATATATAATCTTTGGCGTCGCGAAGGAGAAAGCATCGGTCAAGCTTGGGTGAGGCTTAAGTCAATGTTATATTCATGCCCCAATCATGAGCTCTCAAGAGAAATTATTATTCAAGATTTTTATGCTCGGCTTTCTCTCGATAATCGCTCCATGCTCGATATTTCTTGTACTGGTTCTTTTATGATGAAGACTATTGAATTCAAATGGGATTTATTGGAAAGAATTAAATGCAACTCTGAAGATTGGGACCTCGACGAAGGTAAGGAGTGAGGTATAACACCTAAGTTTGATTGTGTTAAGTCTTTTATGGATACCGATGTTTTCCGTGAATTTATCACTAAATATGGACTTGACTCTGAGATAGCAGCTTCTTTCTGTGAATCCTTTGCTACTCATGTTGATCTCCCTAAGGAGAAGTGGTTTAAATATAATCCTCCCATTGAAGTAAAAGTAGTTGAACCTATTAAAGTTGAAGAAAAGACTATCACTTATAATGATCCTGTTGTTCCTACTACTTATATTGAGAAACCACCTTTCCCTGTTAGAATAAAGGATCATGCTAAAGCTTCAACTATGGTTCATAAGAGTAATACTAGAACACCTACTCCCTTTGAGCAAATTAAAGTTGAACCTAGTGTTGCTATGGTTAAATACCTCTTGGCTGATAATATTGATGGGCATGTTATTTACTTCTATGATGAAGCTGCTAGAATTGCTAGGCCCGATACTAAAAATAAACATAGACCTGTTGTAGGCATGCCTGTTATTTATGTTAAAATAGGAGATCATTGCTATCATGGCTTGTGATATGGGTGTTAGTGCAAGTGCAATACCCCATTCCTTATATAAAGAAGTTATGCATGATATTGCACCTGCTGAGATAGAAGAGATATATGTTACAATTAAGCTTGCTAATAGAGATACTATTTCACCCATTGGGATTGTTAGAGATGTTGAAGTCTTGTGTGGGAAGGTTAAATATCCTGCTGATTTTCTTGTTCTTGGTTCCCCACAAGATAACTTTGTCCCATTATATTTGGAAGACCCTTCTTGAATACTGTTAATGCTAGGATAGACTGCAAAAATGATATTGTTACTATTGGTTTGGGGGATATGTCTCATGAGTTTAATTTTGCTAAATTTCATAGACAACCCCATGATAAAGAATTGCCTAGTAAAGATGAAATTATTGGTCCTGCTTCTATTGCCGTGCCTCCTAGTGATCCTTTAGAACAATATTTGCTAGACCATGAAAATGATATTTTTATGAATGAAAGAAGGGAAATAGATTAAGTAGTCTTTAAATAGGGACCTATTTTGAAACACAACTTGCCTGTTGAAATCCTAGGGGATCGTCCTCCACCTAAGGGTGATCCCGTGTTTGAGCTTAAACCTTTACCTGATACTCTTAAATATGCTTATCTTGATGAGAAAGAAATATATCCTGTTATTATTAGTGCTAACCTCTCAAAGCATGATGAAAAGAAATTACTGAAAATTCTGAAGAAGCAACGTGCTACTATTGGATATACTCTTGATGATCTTAAGGGCATTAGTCCCACTCTATGCCAGCATAATTTTTTTTGGAGAAGGATGCGAAACCGGTTGTTGATCACCAACGATGGTTAAATCCTAAGATTAAAGAAGTGGTAAGAAAAGAAATACTAAAGCTTATGGAGGCAGATATAATTTATCCCGTTGCTGATAGTCAATGGGTAAGCCCTGTCCATTGTGTCCCTAAGAAGGGAGGTATTACTGTTGTTCCTAATGATAAAGATGAATTGATCCCACAAAGAATTGTTACAGGTTATAGAATAGTATTTGATTTCCGCAAATTAAATAAAGCTACTAAAAAGGATCATTACCCTTTACCTTTTATTGATCAAATGCTAGAAAGATTATCCAAACATACACATTTTTGCTTTTTAGATGGTTATTCTGGTTTCTCTCAAATACCTGTATCAAAAGAGGATCAAGAAAAGATGACTTTTACTTGCCCTTTCGGTACCTTTGCTTATAGACGTATGCCCTTTGGTTTATGCAATGCACCTGCAACCTTTCAAAGATGTATGACTGCTATATTCTATGACTTTTTTGAAAAGATTGTTGAGGTATTCATGGATGATTTTTCTGTATATGGAACTTCTTTTGATGATTTGTTAAAAAACCTTGATCAAGTTTTGCAGAGATGTGAAGAAACTAATCTTGTCTTGAATTGGGAGAAGTGCCACTTTATGGTTAATGAAGGTATTGTCTTGGGACATAAAATTTCTGAAAGAGGTATTGAAGTTGATAAAGCTAAAGTTGATGCTATTAAAAAGATGCCGTGTCCTAAGGACATTAAAGGCATAAGAAGTTTCCTTGGTCATGCCAGTTTTTATAGGAGGTTCATTAAGGACTTCTAAAAATTTCTAGGCCTCTGACTAATCTCTTACAAAAAGATGTTCCTTTTGTCTTTGATGATGATTGTGTAGAAGCATTTGAAATACTTAAGAAAGCTTTGATTTCTGCACCTATTGTTCAACCTCCTGATTGGAATTTACCATTTGAAATTATGTGTGATGCTAGTGATTATGCTGTAAGGGCTGTTCTAGGACAGAGAGTTGATAAGAAATTAAATGTTATTCAATATGCTAGTAAAACTCTAGATAGTGCTCAAAGAAATTATGCTACTACTGAAAAGGAGTTTTTAGCAGTTGTATTTGCTTGTGATAAGTTTAGACCTTATATAGTTGATTCTAAAGTAACTGTTCACACTGATCATGCTCCTATTAAATATCTTATGGAAAAGAAAGATGCTAAACCTAGACTTATTAGATGGGTTCTCTTGCTACAAGAATTTGATTTGCATATTATTGATAGAAATGGAGCTGAGAACCCCGTTGCAGACAACTTTTCTAGGTTAGAGAATGTTCTTGATGTCTCACTACCTATTGATGATAGCTTTCCTGATGAACAATTACCTGTGATAAATGCTTCTCGTACTGCTCCATGGTATGCTGATTATCCTAATTATGTTGTTGCTAAGTTTATACCACCTAGTTTCACATACCAGCAAAAGAAAAAGTTCTTCTATGATTTAAGACATTACTTCTGGGATGATCCGCACCTTTATAAAGAAGGAGTAGATGGTGTTCTTAGACGTTGTGTAACTGAGCATGAACAGGAACAGATCCTACGCAAGTGTCACTCTGAGGCTTATGGAGGACACCATGCTGGAGATAGAACTGCACATAAGGTATTGCAATCCGGTTTTTATTGGCCTACTCTCTTCAAGGATGCCCGTAAGTTTGTCTTGTCTTGTGATGAATGTCAAAGAATTGGTAATATCTGTAGACGTCAAGAAATGCCTATGAATTATTCACTTGTTATTGAACCATTTGATGTCTAGGGCTTTGATTATATGGGACCGTTTCCGTCCTCTAATGGGTATACACATATTTTAGTTGCTGTTGATTACGTTACTAAGTGGGTAGAAGCTATTCCAACTAGTAGTGCTGATCATAACACCTCTATTAAGATGCTTAAAGAAGTTATTTTTCCAAGGTTTGGAGTCCCTTGATATTTAATGATTGATGGTGGTTCACATTTTATTCATGGTGCCTTTCGTAAAATGCTTGCTAAGTATGATGTTAATCATAAAATTGCATCTCCATATCATCCACAGTCTAGTGGTTAAGTAGAATTAAGTAATAGAGAGCTTAAATTAATTTTGCAAAAGACTGTTAATAGATCTAGAAAGAATTGGTCCAAGAAACTTGATGATGCATTATGGGCCTATAGAACTGCATACAAAAATCCTATGGGTATGTCTCCGTATAAAATGGTTTATGGAAAAGCTTGTCACTTACCTCTCGAACTAGAACATAAGGCATATTGGGTCATTAAAGAGATCAATTATAATTTCAGACTTGCCGGTGCGAAGAGGCTTTTTGACATTAGCTCACTTGATTAATGGAGAACCCATGCTTATGAGAATGCCAAACTATTTAAAGAAAAGGTTAAAAGATGGCATGACACAAGGATACAAAAGCATGAGTTTAATGTAGGTGATTATGTTTTGCTATACAACTCTCGTTTAGGATTTTTTGCAGGCAAACTCCTCTCAAAATGGGAAGGTCCTTACGTCATCAAGGAGGTCTGTCGTTCCGGTGCCATAAAAATCAACAACTTTGAAGGCACAAATTCGAGGGTGGTGAACGGTCAAAGAATCAAACATTATATCTCAGGTAATCCTATAAATGTTGAAACTAATGTTATCGAAACCATAACCCCGGAGGAATACATAAAGGACACTTTCCAGAACGTTTCAGACTCTGAAAAGGAATAGGTATGAGGTACGGTTAGTAAACCGACTCCAAAATAGTTCTAATAGCAATTTTTCTCCGTTTTGGAATATTTAAGAAAATAGGAAAATAAGAAGCAGTCCAGGAAGGACACGAGGCTTCCACGAGGATGGAGGGCACGCCCTACCCCCTGGGCGCCCCCCTGCCTCGTGGGCACCTCGTGTGCTCTCCGGACTCTGTTTTATTGCACAATACTTCTTTTGGTCGGTAAAAATTCATTATATAATCTCCCGAAGGTTTTGACCACCGTACCACACAAATATCTCCTGTTTTTTGGTTTCGACCTGTTTTCTGCCAGGGTTGTCAAGGCCAGGCATCATGTCGTCTCCCTCCTCCTTCGATAACGAGGGCAACGATGCTTGGCTAATGAAGATAGAGCTGAAAAGAGAAGAGCTCGGAGAGATCAACAAGGATGATGGGATCAAGAAGGCCATGGGGGATCAGGTTCCAGCAGTAGCAGAAGAAGACATCCTTCAACCTCGTCACAATCTCTTTAGCCCAACGGAGGTTGAAGCTTTCAAGATGATTGAGTTAGCTCGCATTCAAAACAAGTATCACACAAGTGAAAATATTTTGTTGAAGGAGCATATCATCGCACGCAAGGGCATTATCCGCAAATTAGAGGATCTCCTACGCTCGATGTGCGACTATCCATCATCACCAACACCTTCTTCACCAACAAAGAAGAACTGAGCATCGGGTATGGGCACTCCCCTTGGCAACTGCCAAGCTTGGGGGAGTGCCCCGGTATCGTAACACCATCACACTTTTATCTTCACCGTTTTTTAGTTCGATCCTCTTGGTAATATCTTGATCTAGTAGAATAAAAGTTTTAGTATGATCTAGTTTTGAGTTTTGCTTTATGATCCTCTATGTAATCGAGTCTGTGAGCTATATATAATAAAGATTAGTGTTGAGTCAAGGGCTTGGTTATCTTGCTATGATCTTGAGGGAATAAAAGAAAAGATAAAAAGAAATAAAGAGATCATATGGATCTTATGGAGAGTAATGACTTCACATATAAAGAGTATGATGAATAAAAATTGTTGAGAGTTGACAAGCATAGTTTTGGTCATCGTTGAAATTAATAGGAAGTAATAAATAAAGAGAGGTTTTCACATATAAATATACTATCTTGGACATCTTTTATGATTGTGAGCACTCATTAAAATATGACATGCTAAAGAGTTGACGCTGGACAAGGAGGATAGCGTAATGGGTTATGTTTTCTTACATCTGAAATAAATTATATTGTCATGGATCATCCAACATGTTGAGCTGGCCTTTCCCTCTCATGCTAGCCAAATTCTTTGCACCAAGTAGAGATACTACTTGTGCTTCCAAATATCCTTAAACCTAGTTTTGCCATGAGAGTCCACCATATCTACCTATGGATTGAGTAAGATCCTTCAAGTAAGTTTTCATCGTTGCAAGCAATAAAAATTTCTCTCTAAATATGTATGATTTATTAATGTGGAGAAAATAAGCTTTATATGATCTTGTGATGTGGAAGAAATAAAAGCGACAGACTACATAATAAAGGTCCATTAAGATTTTGTGCAATATAAAGTGACGTTCTTTCGCATTATGATTTTGTGCATCCAACCATAAAAGCACATGACAACCTCTACTTCCCTCTGCGAAGGGCATGTCTTTTATTTTTGTCTTGTAATTCATGCAACAGTCATGGTGATCTTCACCTTTTCTTTTTACATTTTATCCTTTGGCAAGCACAATGTGTTGGAAAGATCCTGATATATATGGCTAATTGGATGTAAGTTTTCATGAACTATTATTGTTGACATTACCCTTGAGGTAAAAGGTTGGGAGGCAAAACTATAAGCCCCTATCTTTCTCTGTGTCCGACTGAAACTTCATACCCATAAATATTGCGTGAGTGTTAGAAATTGTGGAAGACTAAATGATAGTTGAGTATGTGGACTTGCTGAAAAGCTCTTATTTTGAATCTTTCTGATGTTATGATAAATTGCAATTGCTTCAATGACTGAGATTATAGTTTGTTATCTTTCAATGAAGTTTATGATTCATACTAGAAATTGTGATTGAATTATTACTTTAGCATAAGAGATCATATGACAATATATGTATATGTTGCTGTTCTAAGAATGATCATGATGCCCTCATGTTCGTATTTTATTTTTATCGACACCTCTATCTCTAAACATGTGGACATGTTTTTCGATATCGGCTTTCGCTTGAGGACAAGCGAGGTCTAAGCTTGGGGGAGTTGATACGTCCATTTTGCATCATGCTTCTATATTGGTATTTATTGCATTATGGGCTGTTATTACACGTTATGTCACAATACTTATGCCTATTCTCTCTTATTTTACAAGGTTTCCATGAAGAGGGAGAATGCCGGCAGCTGGAATTCTGGGCTGGAAAAGGGGCAAATATTTGAGACCTATTCTGCACAACTCCAAAAGTCCCGAAACTTCACGGGAGCAAGTTTCAGAATATATAAAAAATATTGGGCGAAAGAAGTACCAGAGGAGGCCACCCACAGTCCACGAGGGTGGGGGGCGCGCCCTACCCCCTGGGTGCGCCCCCTGCCTCGTGGGCCCCCTGGGCGCGCCCCCTGCCTCGTGGGCCCCCTGGCACCCCTCTAATGCCCATCTTTGGCTATATGGAGTCTTTCGTTGAGGAAAAAATCATATAAAGCTTACAGGACGAAACTCCGCCGCCACGAGGCGGAACCTTGGCAGAACCAATCTAGGGCTCCGACGGAGCTATTCTGCCGGGGAAACTTCCCTCCGGGAGGGGGAAATCATCACCATCGTCATCACCATCGATCCTCTCATCGGGAGGGGCTCAATCTCCATCAACATCTTCACCAGCACCATCTCATCTCAAACCCTAGTTCATCTCTTGTATCCAATCTTTGTCCCAAAGCCTCAGATTGGTACCTGTGGGTTGCTAGTAGTGTTGATTACTCCTTGTAGTTTATGCTACTTGGTTTACTTGGTGGAAGATCATATGTTCAGATCCATTATGCATATTAATACCCCTCTGATTATGAACATGAATATGATTTGTGAGTAGTTACGTTTGTTCCTGAGGACATGGGACAAGTCTTGCTATAAGTAGTCATGTGAATTTGGTATTCGTTCGATATTTTGATGAGATGTATGTTTTCTCTCCTCTAGTGGTGTCATGTGAACGTCGACTACATGACACTTGACCATTTTTTGGGCCTAAAGGAAGGCATTGGGAAGTACAAAGTAGATGATGGGTTGCTAGGGTGACAGAAGCTTAAACCCTAGTCTATGCATTGCTTCGTCAGGGGCTGATTTGGATCCATATGTTTCATGCTATGGTTAGGTTTACCTTAATACTTCTGTTGTAGTTGCGGATGCTTGCAATAGGGGTTAATCATAAGTGGGATGCTTGTCCAAGGAAGGACAGTACCCAAGCACCGCTCCACCCACATATCAATTTATCAAAGTACCAAACGCGAATCATATGAGCGTGATGAAAACTAGCTTGACGATAATTCCCATGTGTCCTCGGGAGCGCTTTCCTTTATATAAGAGTTTGTCCAGGCTTGCCCTTTGCTACAAAAAGGATTGGGCCATCTTGCTGCACCTTATTTACTTTTACTATTTGTTACCCGTTACAAATTACCTTATCACAAAACTATCTATTACCGATAATTTCAGTGCATGCAAAGAATACCTTGCTGAAAACTGCTTATCATTTCCTTCTGCTCCTCGTTGGGTTCGACACTCTTACTTACCGAAAGGACTACGATAGATCCCCTATACTTGTGGGTCATCAGTCGTATCTATAATTTTTTATTGTTCCATGCCAATATTCTACAACTTTTACATACTTTTGGCAACTTTTTATACTGTGTTTTGGGA
Organism: Triticum urartu; assembly: GCF_003073215.2. NCBI lineage: Eukaryota > Viridiplantae > Streptophyta > Magnoliopsida > Poales > Poaceae > Triticum > Triticum urartu. Next base: position 182,968,266 of record NC_053027.1, on the reverse strand, counting down.
CTAACATATTGATCGAGTGCCCAGTGCCAGTTCCTGTTTGTTGCATGTTTTTTTGTTTCACAGAAAATCCATATCAAACAGAGTCCAGGTGGGATAAAAACTTACAGAGATTTTTTTCGAATATATGTGTTTTTTGGGAAAAAGAATCAACGCGAGACGATGCCCGAGGGGCCCACAAGGACGGAGGGCGCGCCCCTGGTCCTGGTGGCCACTCGATAAGGTGGTTGCTTCCCTTCTTCTAGCACAAGAAATCTAATATCCGGATAAAAATCGTGTTAAAATTTCAGCCAAATCGCAGTTAGGGATCTCCGGGAATTTAGGAAACTGTGAAAGGCCAAAATCTGGGAGCGCAGCAACAGAAGGAAACAAAGAGAGAGAGAGATCCCATCTTCAAGGGGCTCTCGCCCCTCCGCCACCATGGAGGCCATGGACGAGAGGGGAAACCCTTCTCCCATCTAGGGGGGAGGTTAAGGAAGAATAAGAAGGAGGGGGGCTCTCTCCCCCTCTCCCCTGGTGGCGCCGGAACACCGCTGGCTAGGGCCATCATCGTGACAGCGATCTACACCAACAACTTCGCCGCCGTCATCACCAACTCTCTCCCCCTCTATGCAGCGGTGTAACATCTCTTTTACCCACTGTAATCTTTACTTAAACATGGTGCTCAACGCTATATATTATTTCCCAATGATGTATGGCTATCCTATGATGTTTGAGTAGATCTGTTTTGTCCTATGGGTTAATTGATGATCGTGATTGGTTCGAGTTGCATGTTTTATTATTGGTGCTGTCCTATGGTGCTCTCCATGTCACGAAAGCGTGAGGGATCCCCGCTGTAGGGTTTGCAATATGTTCATGATTTGCTTATGCTGGGTGGCGTGAGTGACAGAAGCATAGACCTGAGTAAGTAGGTTGTTTGTGTATGGGAATAAAGAGGACTTGATACTTTAATGCTATGGTTGGGTTTTACCTTAATGATCTTTAGTACTTACGGATGTTTGCTAGAGTTCCAATCATAAGTGCATATGATCCAAGAAGAGAAAGTATGTTAGCTTATGCCTCTCCCTCATATAAAATTGCAATAATGATTACCGGTCTAGTTATCGATTTCCCAGGGACAAATAACTTTCTTGTGACAAAAAAGCTCTCAACAAATAACAACCGCTAGTTTTAGTTTACGTGCTCTTTATTATCTTGCAAACCTACCCTACAACACCTTCGAAGTACTTCTAGTTTCATACTTGTTCTAGGCAAAGCGAACGTAAATCGTGCGTATAGTTGTATTGGTGGTCGATAGAACTAGAGGGAATATTTTTTCTACCTTTTAGCACCTCGTTGGGTTCGACACTCTTACTTGTTGAACGAGGCTACAACTGATACCCTACACTTGTGGGTTATCAAGACCTTTTTCTGGCGCCGTTGCCGGGGAGCAATAGCGTGGGGTGAATATTCTTGTGTGTGCTTGTTTGCTTTATCACTAAATATATTTTATCCCATGTTCTATGTTGTTTTATATCTTTGGTTTTGGATATGAAACATGAAATACCAAAAAAAGGTGTACTTGCTACTCATGGAGATGGGGAACCTCCTAAAAGCCTCGATGCTCATTATGTGAAAGATATTATGCACTACTTTAATAATCCTGAGAAAACCCCATTCAATTATATGATGGGAGACACGTTGGATCAACGTGAATACTTTAGGGTTTATCGCTTGACTCAAAAAGGGAAACTCTTATGGGATCAAAATTATATGTTGCATTGGTATGCTCGGAATTTATGCTTGAGATATGATTATACTTGTTGCTCTAGGATGAAGGCTCCACACCTTCCCTTTTCATGTAAATTTAATGGTAATGAAACCTTGGCTTCTTATGATAAAGGTATATATGATTACCATGATGTGGACCAAATAGAAGAATTTGTTGCTTTTAAGGCTGCTTATGAAATTGAATCTTTGTTTGAAAAGTATGACGCTTTTGATGATGATGTTTATAGGCCTGAAAATTTTGCTATACTTAAATATTGCTATGAGAATTATGAATATAATGCCGATATTGATGCATTTATTGAGAAAGTCTCCGCTGTCCAAGAAGAGACTAATATTTTGCAGGAAACTATGGAAGAAGAAATTGATGACACTATGAGCTCATTAGATGAAAAAGATGATGAGGAGAGCGAAGAACAAAAGGAGGAAGAGCGGATTAGCTACCCGTGCCCACCTTCTAATGAGAGTAACTGTTCAACTCATACATTATTTAATTTCCCTTCATGCTTACCAAAGGATGATTGCTATGATAATTGCTATGACCCCTTGGATTTGTTTGAAATATCCCTTTTTGATGAACTTGATGCTTGCTATGCTTGTGGCCATGAGGCCAATATGAATTATGATTATGGAGATGAACTTGCTATAGTTTCTTATGTTAAGAATGAAAATATTGCTATTGCACCCTCGCATGATAGTCCTATTATCTTTTTGAATTCTCCAAATTACACTATATCAGAGAAGTTTGTGCTTATTAAGGACTATATTGATGGGTTGCGTTCTACTGTTGCACATGATGATTTTGATGAATATAATATGCATGTGCTTTCTGCTCCTTCTTGCAATTATTATGAGAGAGGAACTACATCTCCACCTCTCTACGTTTCCAATACAATAAAATTGCAAGAAACTGCTTATGCTGTGTATTGTCCTTTACTTGATGTGCATGAATTGTTTATGACATGCCGATGCATAGGAAGAGAGTTAGACTTCGATGTTGCATGATATATGTTACTTTGTGCTCACTAATAAATCACAAATTATTCTTAATTAAAATTGGCTTTGACATACCTTGGGATCCGAGTGGATCCATTACTTCAGCACTATATGCCTAGCTTAATGGCTTTAAAGAAAGCGCTGCCAGGGAGATAACCCGGAAGTTTTAGAGAGTCATTTATTTCTGTTGAGTGCTTTTAAAAAGATTAAAAATAAAAAAATAAAGTGGGGAACCTAAAACTTTTTCAAAAAGAAGAGTGAAAGTGAGAAAGACAAACACCGTTGAAGTGGGGGACGTCCTTGAACTTTGTTCATGCCCATGGAAACTTTGCAAACCTTGATTACAGAAACTTTTCAACAAAAATAATTATCCCCTTGTATAAATCCATTGTATTATAAAAATAATGGGCCAAGATTTTCCTTTAGGATGATTAGATTTCTTGTTTGGTATGTGTAATATAAAAACAAAAACTTTGGTTGTACGGCGTGAATTTTCATTTTTTACCGGAACATCAAATGTTTCTAAAATGTTGTGCACAACACTTCTATAAAATTGTTTCCCCTAATTTTTTAGAATTTTTCGAGTTACAGAAGTATGGTAGATGTTTAGATTGCTACAGACTATCCTGTTTAAGACAGATTCTATTTTTGATGCATTGTTTTGCTAGTTTTGATGAAACTATCGATTTTATCAGTGGTGTAAGCCTTGGAGAAGTTATAATACAGCAGCTACAATGCAAAAAAATATGAATGGGTTTGCAATAGTACTTGAAGTGGTGATTTGCTTTATTATACTAACGGATCTCATGGGGGTTTTGTTAAGTTTTGCGTGATTGAAGTTTTCAAGTTTTGGGTGAGATCACGATGGATGAAGGAATAAGGAGTGGCAAGAGCCTTAGCTTGGGGATGACCGAGGCACCCCAAGGTAATATTCGAGGACTCCCAAGCAACTAAGCTTGGGGATGCCCTGGAAGGCAGCCCCTATTTCTTCTAACAATCATCGGTAATTTTACTTGGAGCTATATTTTTATTCGTCACATGATATGCGTAAATCTTGGAGCGTCGTGTGATTTTTTTATTTTAGTAAATGCACCATGCTGGTATGAGATAGTCCTTGGTTGATTTATAGAATGATCTTTGCGCTTCACTTATATATTTTGAGTATGGCTTTATAGAATGCTTCATGTGCTTCACTTATATCATTTGAAGTTTGGATTGCCTGTTTCCCTACACATAGAAAACTGCCATTTGTAGAATGCTCTTTTGCTTCACTTATATTTGTTAGAGCGTGGGCATATCTTTTGTAGAAAGAATTAAACTCTCTTGCTTTACTTATATCTATTTATAGAGTTGACAGGAATTGGTCATTCACATGGTTAGTCATAAAATCCTACATAAAACTTGTAGATCACTGAATATGATATGTTTGATTCCTTGCAATAGTTTTGCAATATAAAGATGGATATTAGAGTCATGCTAGTTAGTAATTGTGGATTGGTAGAAATACTTGTGTTGAGGTTTTTGACTCCCGAAGCATGCAAGTATGGTGAACCGTTGTGTGATGAAGTCGGAGCTTGATTTATTTTCTGATTATCTTCCTTATGAGTGGTGATCGGGGACGAGCGATGGTCTTTTCCTACCAATCTATCCCCCTAGGAGCAAGCGCGTAGCACTTTGTTTCGATAGCTAATAGACTTTGACAATAAGTATGTGAGTTCTTTATGACTAATGTTGAGTCCATGGATTGTACGGACTGATCTCACCATTCCATCATTGATAGCCTCTTCGGTGTCATGCATTGCCCCTTTTCACCTTGAGAGTTGGTGCAAACTTCGCCGGTGCATCCAAACCCCGTGATATGATACGCTCTATCACACATAAGCCTCCTTACATCTTCCTCAAAACAGCCACCATACCTACATATCATGGCATTTCCATAGCCATTCCGAGATATATTGCCATGCAACTTCTATCATCATCATATACATGACTTGAGTGTTCATTGTCATATTGCTTTGCATGATCATAAGATAGCTAGCATGATATTTCCACGGCTTGTCTATTTTTTGATATCTTTGCTATGCTAGATCATTGCACATCCTGGTACACTGCCAGAGGCATTCATATAGAGTCATATTATTCTAGATATCGAGTTCTAATATTGAGTTGTAAGTAAATAAAAGTGTGATGATCATCATTATTAGAGCATTGCCCCAGTGAGGAAAGGATGATGGAGACTATGATTCCCCCACAAGTTGGGATGAGACTCCGGACGAAAAATAAATAAAAAATAAAAAAGAGGCCAAAAAAGGAGAGGGCCCAAAAAACAAAAAAATGAGAGAAAAAGAGAGAAGGGGCAATGCTACTATCCTTTTACCACATTTGTGCTTCAAAGTAGCACCATGTTTTTCATAGATAGAGTCTCCTATGTTGTCACTTTCATATACTAGTGGGAACTTTTCATTATAGAACTTGGTTGTACATTCTGATGATGGGCTTACTCAAATGCCCGAGGTCTTCATGAGAAAGCAAGTAGGATACACACCCACTTAGTTTTCAATTTGAGCTTTCATACACTTATAGCTCTGGTGCATCCATTGCATGGCAATCCCTACTCCTCGCATTGACATCAATTGATGGGCATCTCCATAGCCTGTTGATTAGCCGCGTCGATGTGAGACTTTCTTCCTTTTTGTCTTCTCCACACAACCTCTACCATCATATTCTATTCCACCTATAGTGCTATATCCATGGCTCATGCTCATGTATTGTGTGAAAGTTGAAAATGCTTGAGAACATTAAAAGTATGAAACAATTGCTTGGCTTGTCATCGGGGTTGTGCATGATGAAATACTTTGTGTGAGTAAGATGGAACGTAGCCAGGCTATATGATTTTCTAGTGGTAACTTTCTTTGGCCATGTTATTTTGAGAAGACATGATTGCTTTATTAGTATGCTTGAAGTATGATTGTCTTAATGTCAAATGATAGACTATTGCTTTGAATCACTCATGTCTTAATATTCATGCCATGATTAGATTATATGATCAAGATTATGCTACGTAGCATTCCACATCAAAAATTATCTTTTTTATCATTTACCTACTCGAGGACGAGCAGGAATTAACCTTGGGGATGTTGATACGTCTCCATCGTATCTATATTTTTTATTGTTCAATGCCAATATTCTACAACTTTTACATACTTTTGGCAACTTTTTATACTATTTTTTGGGACTAACATATTGATCTAGTGCCTAGTGCCAGTTCCTGTTTGTTGCATGCTTTTTGTTTCACAGAAAATCCATATCAAACAGAGTCCAAATAGGATAAAAACTTATGGAGATTTTTTTGGAATATATGTGATTTTTGGGAAGAAGAATCAACACGAGATGATCCCCGAGGGGCCCACAAGGACGGAGGGCGCGCCCCAGGGGGTAGGGCGCGACCCTGGTCCTTGTAGCCAATCCAGAAGGCAGTTGGTGCCCTTCTTCTAGCGCAAGAAAGCTAATATACGGATAAATATCATGTTAAAATTTCAGCCCAATCGGAGATACGGATCTCCGGGAATCTGGGAGCGCAGAAATAGAAGGAAACGGAGAGAGAGAGAGAGAGATCCTATCTCGGAGGGTCTCTCACCCCTCCGCTGCCATGGAGGCCATGGACTAGAGGGGAAACCCTTATCCCATCTAGGGGGAAGGTCAAGGAAGACGAAGGAGGGGGGATCTCTCCCCCTCTCCCCCGGTGGTGCCAGAACGCCGCCAGGGCCATCATCGTGATGGCGATCTACACCAACAACTTCACTGCTGTCATTACCAACTCTCTATCCCCCTCTATGCAACAGTGTAACCTCTCTTTTACCCCCTATAATCTCTACTTAAACATGGTGCTCAATGCTATATATTATCTCCCAATGATGTATGGCTATCCTATGCTGTTTGAGTAGATCCGTTTTGTCCTATGTGTTAATTGATGATCGTGATTGGTTTGAGTTGCATGATTTATTATTGGTGCTATCCTATGGTGCTCTCCATGTCACGCAAGCATGAGGGATCCCTGCTGTAGGGTTTGCAATATGTTCATGATTTGCTTATGGTGGGTGGCGTGAGTGACAGAAGCACAGACCTGAGTAAGTAGGTTGTTTGCGTATGGGAATAAAGAGGACTTGATACTTTAATGCTATGGTTGGGTTTTACCTTAATGATCTTTAGTAGTTATGGATATTTGTTGGAGTTCTAATCATAAGTGCATATGATCCAAGAAGAGAAAGTATGTTAGCTTATGCCTCTCCCTCATATAAAATTGCAATAATGATTACCGGTCTAGTTATCGATTGCCTAGGGATAAATAAATTTCTTGTGACAAAAGGCTCTCTACTAAAACTAAATTAGTTGTTTCTTTATCCAAACAGCCCCCTAGTTTTTATTTATGCGCTCTTTATTATCTTGCAAACCTATCCTACAACACCTTCAAAGTACTTCTAGTTTCATACTTGTTTTATGTAAAGCGAACGTAAAGCCTACGTAAAGTTGTATCGGTGGTCGATAGAACTTGAGGTAATATTTGTTCTACCTTTAGCTCCTCGTTGGGTTCGACACTCTTACTTATCGAAAGAGGCTAAAACTGACCCCCTATACTTGTGGGTTTTCAAGGAGCAGAAGGAAAGCGCGCGGCGGGGCGATGATGGTTCTGCGATGTGCGCTAGTCTTTTGTCAGCCTGGGAAGTTGCCGAGGCGATGTGGGGAAGTGGAGGCGTCCCCGTCCCGCCGGGCGCCACGCATCGAGCCTGGTCCGCATGCGATTGGGACCCGTGGCGCTTCTGCCTTTCCTCTTTGGCTTCGCCTCGAAGCCAGCCGAAGCGTGCCTTGGGCCCAGGGGCTACTGTCGGCGTTCTGGGAACGGGGGTACCCAGATTTTCATGCCTGCGGCCCACAGCATGGCCCCCTCGACGGCCTGTTATGACCTAGTGGCAAGACCGCTGTGGGAGTCCTGGATTAGGGGGTCTTCGGACAGCCAGACTATATCCTTTGGCCGGACTGTTGGACTATGAAGATACTAGATTGAAGACTTCGTCCCGTGTCCGGATGGGACTCTACTTGGCATGGAAGGCAAGCTAGGCAATATGGATATGCATATCTCCTTTGTAATCGACCTTGTGTAACCCTAGCCTCCTCCGGTGTCTATATAAACCGGAGGGTTTTAGTCCGTAGGACAACATACAATCATACCATAGGCTAGCTTCTAGGGTTTAGCCTCTCCGATCTCGTGGAAGATCAACTCTTGTACTACTCATATTATCAAGAATAATCAAGCAGGACGTAGGGTTTTACCTCCATCAAGAGGCCCCGAACCTGGGTAAAACATCGTGTCCCCTGCCTCCTGTTACCATCCGCCTTAGACGCACAGTTCGGGACCCCCTACCCGAGATCCGCCGGTTTTGACTCCGACATTGGTGCTTTCATTGAGAGTTCCTCTATGTCAGAATCATTAGGCTTGATGGATCCTTCAATCATCAATAGCGATGCAGTCCAGGGTGAGACTTTTCTCCCCGGACAGATCTCTGTATTCGGCGGCTCCGCACTGCGGGCCAACTCGCCTGGCCATCTGGAGAAGATCAAGAGCTACGCCCCTGGCTATCAGGTCAGATTTGGAAACTTAAACTACACAGCCGACATCCACAGAGACTTGACCTTCAACGGATTCGAGCCCTGGCCAAGTGCGCCGCACGGTCACGATGAGCATGATTTAGCTCTACCATCGGACAGTGTTCAGGAGATTGCACCGGCGATCGCTCCGACCCTCAATTCGGAGCCAATTGCACCATCCAGGGATGGGTGGATAGACCCCGCCACGGAGGCCGCATTTTCATCGGTGATCGAGGCAAGTATCGACCTTACCCTTCACGAGAGCGATGGCGCCAAACTGCCGGATTCTTCCCCAGCCACGGACTCCGAACCGCCTGCGCTCGTGCCTATCGGATCCGATTGGGCGCCGATCATGGAGTTCACCTCCGCGGATATCTTTCAGCACTCGCCCTTCGGCGACATACTGAGCTCATTAAGGTCTCTCTCCCTGTCAGGAGAGCCTTGGCCGAACTATGTTCGGCAGGATTAGGATGCGGATGATGAAGAAATTCGCTGCCCACCCACCACCCACTTAGTAGCCACTGTCGACGATTTGACCGACATGCTCAACTTCGACTCCGAAGACATCGACGGTATGGACGACGATGCAGGAGACGAACAGGAACCACTGGCCACAGGGCACTGGACGCCCACTTCATCATATGATGTATACATGGTGGACACACCCAAAGAAAATGACGACGAGGAACGGAAGGACACAACGAAGGGTTGTTCCCTCGAGAAGCAGTCAAAGCGGCGGTGTAAGCGCCGCTCCAAATCCCACCTCGGCAGAAACAACGATCATGTAGACCCAGCGATAGAGCAGGGTGAACCATGGCCTGACCACGGCAACACGGAGAATCAAACCGAACAACCCGACTCCGTTGAAGATAATAGTCCGGATGACATCACACCGGAAAGGCACCGAGAGCAACAGAATGCCCATCAAAGGCTTGTTGCCACCGCGAGGAGTCTGAAAATATAGAAGCAAAGGCTCAGGGCTGCACAAGACACACTCAGAATCAGATGGAGTGAAGTACTCAACACTGCAGCGAAATACGGCGGTAATTGCCACACCAAGAGCTACCCGAAGCGAAAGTTGCTACCTGAATTCGATGAGGAGGCCTTAGATCCCCCGCAACCAAAAAACAAAACGGCCATCCGGTCGGATAGACGACCTCGTGGCCAACATAGAGCGGCAAACGAAGCCGCACATAAGCTAGTACGTGATCCACGTGAGGGCTCGCATCAAAAGGACGGCGCAACCAGATCCATCTAAGGGCCACGCAAGCGCGCTCCAGCATGCAACGCAACACAACAAACATCCCAACACCACGGTACACCCAAATACAGGGGTGCCGCACACCCCCTATGTTTCACCGATGAGGTACTGGACCATGAATTTCTAGAGGGATTCAAACCTGTAAACATAGAGGCATACGACGGAACGACAGACCCTGGGGTCTGGATTGAGGACTACATCCTCCATATCCATATGGCTCGAGGAGACGATCTCCACGCCATCAAGTACTTATCCCTCAAGCTCAAAGGGCCAGCTCGGCACTGGCTTAAAAGCCTCCCCGAAAACTCCATTGGAAGCTGGGAAGAGCTCGAAGACGCCTTTCGGGCAAATTTTCAAGGGACCTATGTCCGACCACCTGATGCAGACGATTTAAGTCATTTAACTCAACAGCCTGGAGAGTCAGCCCGAAAGCTTTGGAACAGGTTCCTCACTAAAAGAACCAAATAGTCGACTGTCCGGACGCCGAAGCCTTAGCAGGTTTCAAACACAGCGTTCGAGATGAATGGCTTGCCAGACACCTCGGCCAAGAAAAGCCGAGAACAATGGCAGCATTAACAAGCCTCATGACCCGCTTTTGCACGGGCGAGGACAGCTGGTTAGCCCGAAGCAGCACCAGCGACCCGAGTACATCCGAAGTCAGGGACGGAAACGGGAAATCACGACGCGGTAAAAACAAGCGCTGGAATAAAGAAGACAGCCCGAAGAGCACGGCGGTAAACGCCGGATTCAGAAGATCTCGGCCAGGTCAGCAAAAACTGCCCTCCAAAGGCAACAGAGATGAACTGTCCAGCCTAAATAAGATTCTGGACCAAATATGTCAGATCCATAGCACCCCCGATAAACCTGCAAATCATACCCATAGAGAATGTTGGGTCTTCAAGCAGTCCGGCAAGCTCAACGCCGAACATAAGGGGCAGGATACACCAAGCGAAGACGAGGACGAGCCTCGCAAGCAAAGCACTGGGGAACAGAAGAAATTCCCACCAGAAGTCAAAATAGTAAACGTGTTACACGTGACAAAGGGGAGAAACAAAGCGGCACTCCTAGAGACACATGCCCCAGGGCCTATCACCGCAGAGTTCTGCCACTGGTCGTCCCAGCCGATCACCTTCGACCATTGGGATTACTTGGCAAGTATCCGACGTGCAGGATGGGCTGCCTTGGTATTAGACTCAATAATTGACGGATACTACTTCACACAAGTCCTGATGGACGGCGGCAGCAGTCTAAACCTAATATATCAGGACACAGTCCGCAAAATGGGGATAGACCCAACAAAAATTAGCCGCAGCAATACTACCTTTAAAGGAGTAACGCCAGGCCCAGAGGCCCATTGCACGGGCTCCCTGCTACTAGAGGTTATATTCGGATTTCCCAATAACTTCCGCAGCGAAAATCTAACGTTCCATATCGCTCCGTTCCAAAGTGGCTATCAAGCACTACTCGGACGCGAAGCTTTCGCTCGCTTTAACGCAATACCGCATTACGCTTCTCTCATGCTTAAGATGCCCGATCCACGTGGCATCATTACAATAAAATGGAAATATTGAGCGCTCCTTGCGCATGGAAGACCATGCGGCTGCCTTGGCAGCCGCACACTAAACGACCTCACCAACTAAAGCATCTGACAGGTCGTTAAGACCACGGATGTGGTTGGACGAGTCTAGCGCAGCTATATGTAATTAATACAGGTTTGATGGCTATACCCCTATTACAATACAAGGGGCTCAACGCGTGCAAAACAAGTGACAATTAGGCTCAACTTTACTCATTTTGAACTGTACATGGTTTATTTAGTATAACCTACCTTTTTGCACGACAACTTTTCAACTAAGTTCCTCTCTTTTACAGATGACCATCATGCTACACCTGTCCAGGACACGACACAATGGAGATACAGGTGCAGACATGCAGCAGGGACCCGTTCCAAGGATTCTTTTTAGATTAAGACCATGCGTAAACCTTTTTTACTGTCTCTTGTTGATACACATCCCTCTGATTCTCAGTACAATTGAGAAGGATGCTGACGTATTGGCATGTGGCCACGTCAGAATATTGCACGTACCTGGACACCAGGGGCTTATTACAAGGGCACTATTTAGGCCCGGTTTTCATCATAAAGACCGAATACCTTAGGGAGTGTTTGGCATCGCGAGTTTGGCCTTATATGCATCAGCTCCGAATCATGTCTTTGGTCAAATGTTGGGTTTGCCCGGCTCCTGTGTTTTGCTGCCTTACGTTCCGCTCTATCGGCTAAGGCGGCACCAGGAGAACTACTGTGATTGTGCCCTGGTTCATCCGGACGAGCACCTCAGTAGAGAAAGCCGAAAACTGACTGTCATGATATAGCGTGAGACTGGCCAACCACTCGATGACCTAGGGGTATCTTAGGGATTCCTCCGCCTTAACGAAGGGTCGTTTCCCGGCCAGGCATGTACGCTCCCCGAATCCGGATGAGCGCGGAGCCACCAGGGGCTATATAGTAGCCCCATTGTCAAACTCCTCTGGCTAAGTGAAAGTGCTAAAACATTATAGTACAGTTGCCTAGTTTGCTGCGCTATCACCTCCTTAATGGACCAAGACGTTGGATCAAGTGTGAACATGCACCTTCTGTGAACACCCCCGCATTATATGCGTGGGGGCTGAAGCCGACGACTGCCATCTTTCAGGTTATATACATATATACATAAACGGCCGCACAGGAGGCATCATAGCACTTTCGGGCAAAAGTATAAATATAGCCTTGATAAATTCAATAAAACATTGTTTGTACAATGGGACTACATGTCACTAGAAAATAATATTCTTCGAGCACTGAGCCTCTATTGAACGAGCGCCTTCAAGGACTTCTTCAAAGTAGTGCTCGGCAGCCACTCGGCCTATGGCCGAACCCTGTGCCACAACAGTGGTGGCCTCCATCTCCGCCCAGTATGTTTTGACACGGGCAAGGGCCATCCGCACACCTTCTATGCATGCTGGTCTCTTTACAGCATCGATGCGTGGCACAGCTTCAAGGAATTGTTGCACTAAGCTAAAGTAGCTATTAGGCCTTGGCCCTCCTGGCCATAGGTGATCCACAACAGACCTCATGGCAAGTCCGGACAACCTATGGAGCTCGGCCCAACCGGTCAATCGCTCATTCAGTAGCATCGGACGGACTGGAGCATGAAATTGTGACCAGAACAACTTTTCCACTTAGGGACCTTTCTGATCCTTGAAGTACTCGGCTGCATCAGCAGCACTTGCAGCCAAATCCATGTACGCATCTACAGAACTCCATAGCCGGTCCAGAGGAGCATACTTCGGATCTCCAAACTTAGTCCACAACAAGAAGGGCTTCCTAGACACGACATCTGCAGCTTGATTCAGCTCCTCCTTCGTCGCTCTAATTTTGGAGCGGGCTTCCTTGGCAGCCACCCGGGCCTTCTCCAGGTCCGTCGCCTTCGCCCGGTTTTCCTCTTTAAGAAGCTGGTAATGGTCAGCAGCATCTTTTAACTCCACGGCCATCTTGGCAATTTTTTCTTTGCTCCCGCAATGTGTGTCCTGTTCGGCCCTTAACTCTTCGGCCGCCTGTAAAGCGGCCGCATTGCTACTCCCTGCTTGCTCCTTGGCTCGGGCAAGCTCTGCCCGAAGGGTCTCCACGGTGGCCGCTCCATCTGCAGTCACAACATATTAAACATACTGGCATCATGCTACTCTTATTATGTGACGATCACCAGAAAAATCACTCACCCTGTGCCTCGTCAAGCCGCTTGTTGACAAGCACGATGCCGGCATCTTCCGCATCCAGTTGCCGCTTTAGTTTGGCAAACCCATCAGTCCGGCTAGCCACCAGAGCTTCAACCACCTGCACATAAAAGTGGTCTGGTTATTACCTGGGACTATGATCCTCTGTTTGCCGCCGTTTTCGACGACAACCAGAGTCTCAGGGGCTACTATCTGCATAGGCATACTAACGTATGTGATACTATTAAAGGCATACATTATTTTACGTACCTCGAAGCCTTTCAGCAGACTCATAAAAGCTTCATGCAAACCGTTTTCGGTGCATGAAATCCTTTCAATTACCGTACCCATTAGCGTACGATGCGCTTCCGAGACGACAGCTTTCCCCAGAAGATCCTTCAGCGTGTCCGACCGCACACAGTAGGGACCCATGCTGTCGCTCTGCTCAGGAGCCGGATACTGGGGATGCCGGGCAGCCAAAGGGTTATCCTCTGGCGATATTGGATCCGAAGATATCCTTCGCGATGACACTTCAAGGTTGCCCGCTTCTTGAGCTGGGGAGTCTGGGGGAGGCGTTTCGCTCTCCATCATCTCCGGAAGAAGATCCCTCGAAGATGAACTCTGTCGAGAAGGGCTACGATCCGGACTACAATTTACAAGCATCGGTTATTGTCTTCAGAAGTAAGGTACGATATCTTCACTATTAAGTACTTTTTGATTACTTACAGCTCGGTAGAGGGATGATCCCCGCGCGGACATTGTGCGGCAAGAATACCCTCCGAGGCAGGACCCTCTGGCGGAGATTTCTTCTCCCGTTTGGAAGTCTTAGTTTCCGGATCTTCAGAGGTAGTCCTCTGCCTTCCCCGGGGAGAGAGAATGTCAGATTCTTCCCCTTGGTTATCCTTCCTCGCGGAGGCGCTCATTCCCTCGATTGGAATAGGTAGCGATGGAGGCCCACTTTCACCCTCTTTATTCCCCCCTTCATCTTCCTTTGAGGGCACTAGACAAGGTGCTGGCTCGAGCATCTTTTCCGGCATCGGATTGTCCAAGCCTTCAGGAAGGGGGGCCGAACACCAGATCATCTTCGCCTTTGTTATCCAGTCCTGGTCAAAGAGCGATTCTTCAGAATGATGTCATGATAAATAAAAGGACAGTGTGTTCGGCCATGGGATTACTTACTTGGGCCGCGGGGCAGTTGCAGCTCAGGCCCACGTCCTTGGTGGTGTCCGGACACTCTATTTGGGGTCCGAAGAAGGATTTGTACATCTCCTCGTGCGTCATGCCGAGGAAATTCTGAATAGTGCGCGGTCCCTCCGGGTTGAATTCCCACATGCGGAGGGGTCGGCGTTTGCAAGGCTGGACTCGAGGAACCAGCATAACTTGCATTATCATAACCAGACTGAAATCTCCCTCGAAGAGATCTCGGATACGGCTCTGCAGTATTGGCACATCCTTGGTTGGTCCCCAGCTCAGCCCCCTACTGATCCATGACATCAGTTGAGGTGCAGGGCCCGAGAAAAAGGTGGGGGCAGCTACCCACTTGGCACTTCAGGGAGCTGTGACGTAAAACCACTCCCATTGCCACAATCCGGACACCTCTGGAAAGGAACCCTTTGGGCATGGAGCGTCAGCAATTTTGCTTATTGGAGCACCTCCGCACGCTGCGTACTGCCCCTCGACCATCTTCGGCTTCACCTCGAAGGTCTTGAGCCACAGGCCGAAGTGAGGGGTAATGCGGAGGAAGGCCTCACAAATGACAATAAATGACGAGATGTGAAGAAGGGAATCCGGGGCCAGATCGTGAAAATCCAGCCCGTAATAGAATATAAGACCCCTAACAAAGGGATCCAGAGCGAGGCCTAGTCCTCGGAGGAAGTGGGAGACGAACACAACGCTCTCGTTGGATTCGGGAGTAGGGACGACCTGCCCTCGGGCGGGCAGCCTATGCGAAATTTCGGCGGTCAGATATCTGTCCTCCCTCAACCTCTTGATGTCCTCCTACGTGACTAAGGAAGGCATCCACCGGCCTTGAAGGCTGGATCCGGACATGATTGAAGGTCCGAAGCACCTGACCTGGGCTTTGGGTGTTAGAACTCGAGGCGGGGGAAGGATTCGATTGAGCACGGGAGGGAAAAAAGAAAAAGCCTTGTCCCTTTATAAAGGGGATGAATATCAGGCGTCCTCCTTGTGGCCGTTCGAGACTTACCTAAGATCTAGGAGTCATACCAACAGGCACGGTTGGGTTACCCATGTTTGTATTGATGAGAATCTCGTGATAAGGGGAACACGATCTCTACTTTGACAAGACGTGTCAAGAAACCGCCTCACGTGATGTGTAGGGCTGGTTAAAGAAAAACGGTTCAAATAATTACCAGGCTGTGGCATGATGTCATGCTGCCAAAAAGTGTCAGCAGATTAGATTTGTGGAAATATTATTCTCTCTACGGTGGTATGTGGGACTTATTTTGCTGGGTCGGACACTATCCTTATATTCAAACTCTTCTGTGGTGTATTCGAAGGAGGAACCCGCCTTGCAATGCCGAAGACAACACTGCGCGCCGGACTCATTGTCATTGAAGCCTGGTTCAGGGGCTACTGAGGGAGTCCTGGATTAGGGGGTCTCCGGACAGCCGGACTATATCCTTTGGCCAGACTGTTGGACTATGAAGATACTAGATTGAAGACTTCGTCCCGTGTCCGGATGGGCTCTACTTGGCGTGGAAGGCAAGCTAGGCAATACGGATATCCATATCTCCTCCTTTGTAACCGACCTTGTGTAACCCTAGCCTCCTCCGGTGTCTATATAAACCGGAGGGTTTTAGTCCGTAGGACAACATAAAATCATACCAGAGGCTAGCTTCTAGGGTTTAGCCTCTCCGATCTCATGGTAGATCAACTCTTGTACTACTCATATTATCAAGAATAATCAAGTAGGACGTAGGGTTTTACTTCCATCAAGAGGGCCCGAACCTGGGTAAAACATCGTGTCCCCTGCCTCCTGTTACCATCCGCCTTAGACGCACAGCTCGGGACCCCCTACCTGAGATCCGCCGGTTTTGACACTGACAACCTCAAAGACAAGACCTCGCAAGGGCCCTGGCCTTGCGAGGCGGACGACGCCAAGACTTCCCAAGGGAGCGCCCTCCCCATCTTGCCTCTCGAGGAGCGGAGATTTCTATGCAGGTACCGAGCCTCACGAGGCTGCGATGACGTGAGCCATGACAACCAAGGCCAGGCAGGCGCCAGCGGGCACAGAGAAGATAGTTTTCCTTTCGGTGCTAAGGGAGCAAGGACGAGCGCGGGTTCCCGAGGAACCCCCAAAGGTTTCCATTCTGGTGCAACAAGACCAAGACCACGAGCTCGGCAGGACGGACGTCATCGTCGATCCCACCACAGCGTCACGACTAGAAGCTTTGCAAGCGAAGACCACCTTTCATCAGGATTAGATGTACTTCTTGTCCCCTTTCGAATCGGCCACTGTGGGATCCATTCCTGCCTAAGTTTTGAGGGAAGAGGACCGAGGCCACTATAAATATAGGTTAGCCACCACCATAGAAGGGGGAGATCCTTTCTACCCTCACCACCATAGCCCCCGCGAGGCTGTTCATCCATTGTACTTCTTCATCCTTAGCCCCTCGCGAGGCCAATCCACCACAAAGCAGGAGTAGGGTTTTACACCGCAAGGTGGACTGAACCTGGGTAAACTGCCATGTTCGTCTTGTTCCCCGCTTGAGCACGTACCCGACGAGGCTAGGCTATAGGGCGATGATCTTGAGACTTGAGAGGTTGAGATCTTCACACACACCCCAGAGTTTAAACCTTCTTGGGTCTGCGGAGCCTTGAATCCGACAGTATCCACGCTTGCGGCATTAGGAATATCTAGCACTTTGCTTCGGCAACTCCGTGATAGAGGATTTGACTTTGATGTTACTTTTAATTACCTTGTGATTATGAAAAATAGTTTAGGAGACATTCACAATCATCTTGTTTCAAATTTTCCAATACATTTAACATCACTACAGAGGAGACATCTTTCACTGAGTTGCTTGAATTTTAACCCCTTGCACCACCAATCCTTGTGAGTGATGAAGTTTTTTTAGAGAATTGAGTGTTTTAAAGTTTGACTAACTGAGTGTGTCCATATGCTGAAGGCCTACCACAACCTTAATGCCATTCCAAATATGGGTCACCGCCTCCAATTCTCTAACACAAACCATGCCATCCTCTATGATGGAGATAGACTACATCATTGGTTTGAAGATGGATCTTGCTATGTCTTATTGGCTGCCCAACAAAATGCATGTGCCATTTAAAGGATGGATGATGCCATGTCCCCAAGATTCCGTTGGTAGTTAAAATCCATTTATAATGGGTATGTTTGTGCACCCTGGTAGCTTCATGCCTGGCCTGGACTATGTTGGGAAACGTTGCATGGAAAACCAAAAAAAATCTACATTCATGGTCTCATGCAATGATCTATCCGTGGAGTTACATAGCAACGAGGTGGAGAGTGTGTCTATGTACCCTAATAGACCATAATAGGAAGCGTTTAACAACGCGGTTGATGTAGTTGAACTTCTTTGCGCTCCAACCGATCATGTACCGAACGTATGACACCTCCGCGTTCTGCACACATTCAGTTCCGTGGCATCCTCCGCCTCCTTAATCCAGCAAGTCGGCGAGGTAGTAGATGAGTTCCAGAAGCACGATGACATGGTGATAGTGATGGTGAAGTGATCTTTTTAGGGCATCGTCTAAGCACTACGAAACCAGGGGTGTAAACGGTGGAGGGGGCACCGCACATGGCTAGGCAATTGTCTGTTGTGTACTAGGTGCCTCCATAAGGTGCCCATCTATGGACCTTACTTACACCTCTTGATCTCGAAGACTTGGGAGAGGCTCTTCCCGGGTGAAGAGTTTCTTGCTCCCAACTGGATTCTCCATGAGCCTATCAAGCTACGCATCAAAAGCAAGTGGGCTAATACCATGGCCTGGGCTGAGGCTGAGGCTACATGGATGGATGTTCATGAGGATGAGTTTGAGGAGGAGGAGGCTGAGGACAGTTCTAAGGGGTACACTCCTCCATCTACGGAGCCATCTTGGGCTAAGAAGCTCAAGGCCAAGATGAAGGCTCTGTTCTGCATGCAGGCCAAGGGACAGTACAAGGCCCACGTTGCTTGGAAGGAGAGTCGCCAGCGCAATAAGAGGATGTTAAGGAAGCTAGGCTAGGACGTCGTGAGCGGGTCAGAGAAGAACGTCACTCTGAAGGCTGCTTGGATGGCAAAGAAGGGCTATAAGTGAACTGAGTCAAATGGGGAGTCTATTCCTGCTGCTGAGACAGATGACGATCTTGATGGGTGATCACTGCAGTAGGAGCTACCACCTGTATCGTAGGTGTCATCTCTACCTTTTTGGTGTCTTGATGACAAAGGAGGAGAGAGTGTAGGATTTGCGCATCTTGTGTTGAGTCTTGTTTCACTTTGCTTTCGTTCCTTTGAACCTTCGTTGCTTTGGTTTGTGGTTGTGTTCATGTGAGACCAGGAAACTATCGTATGGTGTGAGACGTATGCCCTCAAGCCTATCTTATTGTCTAGTATTTTTAGTAGATTGTGAGCTATGTTATCTTGTGCCCTTCATGATCACTTGCTTCTAAAGGAAATATGCCCTAGATGCAATAATAAAGTTGTTATTTATATTTCCTTATATCATGATAAATGTTCATTATTCATGCTAGAATTGTATTAACCGGAAACTTAATACATGTGTGAATCATAGACAAACAGATTGTCACTAGTATGCCTCTACTTGACTAGCTCGTTGAATCAATGATGGTTATGTTTCCTAACCATAGACATGAGTTGTCATTTGATTAACGGGATCACATCATTAGAGAATGACGTGATTGACTTGACCCATCTGTTAGCTTAGCACGATGGTCGTTTAGTTTGTTGCTATTGCTTTATTCATGACTTATTCATGTTCCTACGACTATGAGATTATGTAACTCCCGAATACCGGAGGAACACTTTGTGTGCTACCAAATGTCACAACGTAACTTGGTGATTATAAAGGTGCTCCACACGTGTCTCCGATGGTACTTGTTGAGTTGGCATAGATCAAGATTAGGATGTCACTCCGATTGTCGGAGAGGTATCTCTGGGCCCCCTCGGTAATGCACATCACATTAAACCTTGCAAGCAATGCAACTAATGAGTTAGTTGCACGATGATGAATTATGGAACAAGTAAACAGACTTGCTGGTAACGAGATTGAACTAGGTATTGAGATACCGATGATCGAATCTCGGCCAAGTAACATAGTGATGACAAAGGGAACAACGTATGTCGTTATGTGGTTTGACCGATAAAGATCTTCATAGAATATGTAGGAGCCAATATGAGCATCCAGGTTCTGCTATTGGTTATTGACCGGAGACGAGTCTCGGTCAGGTCTACATAGTTCTTGAACCCGTAGGGTGCGCACGCTTAACGTCCGGTGAGATCGATAATATGAGTTTATATGTTTTGATGTACGGAAGGTAGTTCGGAGTCCCGGATGAGATCGGGGACATGACGAGGAGTCTCGAAATGGTTGAGATGTAAAGATCGATATATTGAACGACTATATTCAGACATCGGAAAGGTTCCGAGTGATTCGGGTATTTTTTGGAGTAGCGGAGAGTTATGGGAATTCGCCGGGGAGTATATCGGCCTTATTGGGCTTTAGGGGAAAGAGAGAGAGAGAGAGGCTGCGCGCCCCCAAGGCCTAGTCCGAATTTGACTAGGGGGAGGGGCGGCGCCCCCTCCTTCCTTCTCTTCTCTTTTCCCTTTCCTTCTCTCCTACTCCTACTACATGGAAGGGGGGAATCCTACTCCCGGTGGGAGTAGGACTCCCCAGGGCACGCCATACGAGGGCCCGCCCTCCCCCCTCCACCACTCCTTTATCTACGTGGCCAGGGGCATCCCATAGACACACAAGTTGATCATTGATCTTTTATCCATGTGCGGTGCCCCCCTCCACCATAATGCACCTCGGTCATATCGTAGCGGTGCTTAGGCGAAGCCCTGCGTTGGTAGCTTCATCAACACCGTCATCACGCCGTCGTGCTGACGAAGTTCTCCCTTGAAGCTCTACTGGATCGTGAGTTCACGGGACGTCACCGAGCTGAACGTCTGGAGATCGCGGAGGTGCCGTACGTTCGGTACTGAGGATCAGTCGACCGTGAAGACGTACGACTACATCAACCGCGTTGTCATAACGCTTCCGCTTTCGGTCTACGAGGGTACGTGGAGGACACTCTCCCCTATCGTTGCTATGCATCACCATGATCTTGTGTGTGCGTAGGTATTTTTTTGAAATTACTACGTTCCCCAACAGTGGCATCCGAGCCAGGTTTATGCGTTGATGTCATATGCACGAGTAGAACACAAAGGAATTGTGGGCGTGTGTATATACATATTTCTTGACGTCACTAGTTGATTCTTGATTCAGCGGCATTGTTGGATGAAGCGGCCCAGACCGACATTACGCGTACTCTTACGCGAGACTGGTTCTATCGCCGTGCTTCGCACACAGGTGGCTAGTGGGTGTCTGTTTCTCCAACTTTAGTTGAATTAGTTTCAATGAACATGGTTCTTTCTGAAGATCAAAAAGCAATCACTATACTACGTTGTGGTTCTTGATGCGTAGGTAAGAACGGTTCTTGCTCAGCCCGTAGCAGCCACGTAAAACTTGCAACTACAAAGTAGAGGACGTCTAACTTGTTTTTGCAGGGCATGTTGTGATGTGATATGGTCAAGACGTTATGAGATATAAATTGTTGTATGAGATGATCATGTTTTGTTCAAGTTATCGGCAACTGGCATAAGCCTTATGGTTGTCTCTTTATTGCATAAGATGCAAGCGCCAAATAATTGCTTTACTTTATTGCTATGCGATAGCAATAGTTGCAAGAGCAATAGTTGGCGAGACGACCATATGACGACACGTTGATAGAGATCAAGATGATGGAGATCATGGTGTCATGCCGGTGGTGATAGAGATCATGACGGTACTTTGGAGATGGAGATCAAAGGCGCAAGATGATAATGGCCATATCATGTCACATATTTTTGATTGCATGTGATGTTTATCCTTTATGCATCTTATTTTGCTTAGTTCGGCGGTAGCATTATAAGATGATCTCTCACTAAATTTCAAGATACAAGTGTGAAAGATCGTGGATGTCGCATAGAGGGGGGGGGTGAATAGGCGTTTTAAAATAATTACGGTTTAGGCTTGAACAAATGCGGAATAAACCTAGCGGTTAATTTTTCAAGCACAAAACCTAAAACAACTAGGCTCACCTATTGTGACGCCCCAAGACCGGAGCTTCAGATGCCTTCCATGTTTCCGAGTGTTGTCGGGTGATTCGTTCTGGTTCGTTGCATCATGTGCATTGCATCATGTCATCATATCATCATGTCATAAGTCTTCTTGCATCTCAACTAAATAATTTGTGTGGATCTTCGGTCCTTTTAAATCGAGGGAATTCACATGGTGATTCTCTTTATAACATATCCTCCCGATATTAGGGAGCTATATTAAATATCCCATTAACTTGGAATCACCCATCACACAATTGCATTACTCTTCAACTCTTCTTGTATCTGACTTAACCTCATATATATTTTCCTTGTCATCCCTCTCACTTCCTTCTTCTTTCATGTCTTTGCAAACGACCTTATTCCTCCTCCATTAATGTTCATCTTTTCCCTATAAATCTTTCCTTTTTTCCTACACCCTCTCTGTCAGATTTCATCCCATTCGAAGTTGTTTTGGTCAGGTTCAAAAATGATTGAAGTTTGAGAATAATTCAAACTCTAATTATTTTTCTACCTTCTAAAAATGCCAGAGCAATTTATTCAAACCCTACATAAATCCAGGGTTCCAGATATATTTTTATATATGTCATATTCCTAACCAAAACCCCTGGTTTTTCCCCTTTTTGTTGGTTGTTTAATTATATAAACAATAAATTTAAGATAGGGAAGATTTTGGAAAGGAGGGGGAGCCCAGCTGCAGCTTCAGGCCGGCCGGCCCAAGGTCTCCCGCGCCAGCCCACTTGCAGCTAACCCTAGCCTACCACTCGATCCTCAACTCCCTCTCGTCCCCATCCATCGCCGCCCTCGTGCTACACCCCAGCACCCCATCTCCCTCCGCTCATTTTTCTCCCTCGCCGCCACTCTCACGCACGCATCGCACCAGGGGCCCGATCCCATCTCCCCTGCCCCGCGCTATACCTCCCTCTTCTCCACGTCCGCTGCGCCGCCCAGGGTCTCCTTCGGCGTCAGCCTCCTGCGTCGCCGGTCTGCCTCCCCTTCCTTGCCGGAGCAAGCTCATCGTCCGCCACCAAGCACCCAGCGCCGCCACTCGTCGACCTCCTCTGCTCCAGTCGTGGACAGCCCCTGGCTCGTTCGACCACCACCATTGCGCCCTGCTGCCGCTGCTCTTCTCGCGTGCCGCCTGACCTGCGCTGCTGCAGCTTCGCGCTTGCTACTGTGCCCTGCTGCTGCTTCGTCCGACCACGGACGACCTCCGTCGAGCTCGCCCGGCCACCTTCGACCTCAGCGTGGCCCTTCCTTCACTAGCATCCGCCTCCTGCCAGCCGTTTTCATGGGTTCGGGGAGCCCCAAGTCATGTTCGTGGCCTCGTTGGCTGTTGATGCTACGTTGTTGACCTTCTCCATCGTCTACCGGGGCTCATCAAACCCTATACCCGGAGCCCAAGTCGCAAGAATCCGTGGACGTGCTTCTCACTTGTGCCAGTTTGGATCATCAAGAACGTTTCGGGATTCGCCGAGTACCATTACGCCCGGAGGCCACGGATCCATGAAGTTCCACTACCGTCGCCGTGTATCCGACAAGTTCGCGAGTACGACTACTTCCCACGACGACCTTGTACCACTACCGTCGCAAGAACCGAGACCGGCAAGTCCGAAGACCCAAGTACCATGACGCCAAGTACCAGGACGACGAGGACCACCAAGTTCGCCTTCCGCCATCTCCGAAATCGCCAGGTACCACGACGATACGAGAACAACTGCCGTCGACATGCATTTGCCAAGTACCACTACCGTCGTCCCTCGAAGACTCCGTGGACGTCAAGTTTCTCGTCGTGCCCCTGAACATCTACGGAAACTTGTGAGACTAAGAACCGTGAACGTGTACCGATGACCCTCAAGTTCGTCCACGATTGTTATGTACCACTACCATCGACGCGAACCACTACTTCCACTACGGCATGAGTACAACCACTACCACTACGAACGTGGCGAGAACGTCTACTTCCTCTACTTGCACCGAACCGATACGCTTCGAAGGTATAACCCCAAGACCACCGTCGACCCGTGGGAACCCGGTTACCGGGATCACCCCACCATCTTTTGCACGCTACCGTCACTTCTTTTTGCACCGGTATCCCCGTGGGCTACCTGATAACCGATATGTTTCCGTGGCATCATTTTCGTATTCGTCGCCGTGGCACCCCTTTCCTTTCCACCATGGTGACAAATGCTTCATAATACTCTTATAAACTTATTCATAAATATTGCATAAAACTTGCTCATGTCATTCGCATCATGATAATAACATTTGAATGTTTAAAAATTGTTGTTGCACCAAATTACTAAATGCATATGGGGATTACCGAAATTGTTGTTTGATGATTCCGGCCCCATTTAAACTTGCCTTGATAGGTAGTTTTCATTTGCTTCACCCTCTTGCCATGTTTAACAACCTTTAATCTTGTTGGGTACATAAACGACATCGAACTAAATAAGTCACATGGTGTTTTCGTCAATATGCAACGGAGTTGCATATTGTGCTCCACTTAATTTGTAGAATTGTTTGTGCATTTTTGTCATGCCATGCTTCATTAAACCGGACATGCATCATACTTGATTGTGCATCATGCCATGTTCATGTCGTGGTTGTTTACTATGTTGTTTGCTTCTTTCTGGTGTTGCTTCTTCGGGTTGGTTCCGGTAACGTCGTGCTTGTGAGGAACCATTCGTCTACGTCCGTTTGTCTTCTTCTTGGACTCGTTCTTCTTCCTTGCGGGATTTCAGGCAAGATGACCATACCCTCGAAATCACTTCTATCTTTGCTTGCTAGTTGCTCGCTCTTTTGCTATGCCTATGCTACGATACCTACCACTTGCTTATCATGCCTCCCATATTGTTGAACCAAGCCCCTAACCCACCTTGTCCTAGCAAACCGTTGATTGGCTATGTTACCGCTTTGCTCAGCCCCTCTTATAGCGTTGTTAGTTGCAGGTGAAGATTGAAGGCCGTTCCTTGTTGGAACCTTTATTACTTGTTGGGATATCATTATATTATCTTGTTATCTTAATGCATCTATATACTTGGTAAAGGATGGAAGGCTCGGCCTTATGCCTAGTGTTTTGTTCCACTCTTGCCGCCCTAGTTTCCGTCATATCGGTGTTATGTTCCCGGATTTTGCGTTCCTTACGCGGTTGGGCTATAATGGGAACCCCTTGACAGTTCGCCTTAAGTAAAGCTCTTCCAGCAATGCCCAACATTGGTTTTACCATTTGCCACCTAGCCTTTTCTTTTCCCTTGGGAGTCGCGCTCCTGAGGGTTATCATTATTTTACCCCCCTGGGCCAGTGCTCCTCTGAGTGTTGGTCCAACCTGTCAGCTGCCGGTGACCACCAGGGGCAACTCTGGGCTGGCCTACCCGTACCTAAGACAATCTGAGTGCACCCTGAGAAAGAGATATGTGCAGCTCCTATTGGGATTTGTCGGCACATTCGTGCGGTGTTGCTGGTTTACTTTTACCCTATCGAAATATCTTGTTGTACCGGGATACCGAGTCTGATCGGAATGTCTCGGGAGGAGGTCTATTCCTTCGTTGACCGTGAGAGCTTGTCATGGGCTAAGTTGGGACACCCCTGCAGGGATTTGAACTTTCGAAAGCCGTGCCCGCGGTTATGGGCGGATGGGAATTTGTTAATGTCCGGTTGTAGATAACCTGAACTTGACCTTAATTAAAATGAATCAACAGCGTGTGTCACCGTGATGGTCCCTTTCCGGCGGAGTCCGGGAAGTGAACACGGTTGTTGGAGTTATGCTTGACGTAGGTTGTTTAGGATCACTTCTTGATCATACTTTCTCGAACGTGCTTTGCCTTCTCTTCTCGCTCTCATTTGCGTATGTTAGCCACCATATATGCTAGTCGCTTGCTGCAGCTCCACCTCATACCTTTACCTTACCCATAAGCTTAAATAGTCTTGATCGCGAGCGTGCAAGATTGCTGAGTCCCTGTGGCTCACAGATACTTCCAAAACCAGCTTGCAGGTGCCGATGAGTCCGTGCCGATGATGCAACCAAGCTCAGGAGGAGCTCGTTGAAGATCTTGTCCTTTGTGTTGTTTCGTTCTAGTCGATCAGTAGTGGAGCCCAGATGGGGTCGATCGGGGACCTTGTCGCATTTGGGATAGTCTTCTTTTATTTTGGTTCCGTAGTTGGACCTTGATTGTATCTGGATGATGTAATGCTTTATTCATGTAATTGTGTGAAGTGGCGATTGTAAGCCAACTATGTATCTCTTTCCCTTATGTATTACATGGGTTGTGTGAAGATTACCTCACTTGCGACATTGCTTACAATGCGGTTATGCCTCTAAGTCGTGCATCGACACGTGGGAGATATAGCCGCATCGAGGGCGTTACAAGTTGGTAATCAGAGCCTTCCCCGACCTTAGGAGCCCCATTGCTTGATCGTTTTTAGCAGCTGAGTTGAGTCTAGAAAAATGTTTTTAGTCATTTAGGAATTATATATCGGAGAGTTTAGGAATTCTTTTTACTCCTCAGTCCCTTCATCGCTCTGGTGAGGCATCCTGACGTAGAGTTTTGACTCTTCTCTTCTCAAATTTCACTAAATTTTTTTAGGATCACGCGGGTATCTTGGAATCATTCCGATGGTTTTGTGACGAGAACATTGTCTTGGTGCCTCCTGTCAGGGGTTTTGTGGAAGTGTCCCGGGGAGTTGAGCTCTGAGGTGTTGTCGTCATAATTTTATCATTGCAGTTCTGGAATACCTGAGTTTCGTATGCCGACATCGAAAATCTCTTTTATGCAGTTCGTTGGTAAGATAACCTCGACGCCACCCAGTACTGGGGCGGGAGTTCGGGAGTATCGCCATAACTCGTAAAACGGATGCTTTTCGAAGGTTGAGGTAGACGATTTCCGAAGGTTTCTTGGTTATGTGTTGAAGGATGGATACAGCTGGATGTAGGATTTGCTAGTTTTGGGTGAGATATTATGCTTCCCCTGTATCCCCAACACCTGATTGCATAACTGGGAAAGTTTCGGGAGTTTATAAGTGGGAATTCAAGTAGCTCTTAGGATATCTTTCCGGCAGATGTATGATATGAAATTGGGGTTCGACGTCTAGTGGTCCGCCTATTCACGGTTGGTTTTACAGTGGTCTTGTTGTGTCTTAAAGAGTCCTTGGCTATGCCGACTCGGGGACGCTTCGTATGTCATGTGCACTGCCTTGTACATGATGGTGCTGTACGATCGAGCCCGTGTAGGCCCCACCACGAAAACTTCGGATGAAATCTCAGTCATATGTTTGTTCCGGCTTATTTTGCAAGCCAATCCTTTGTTTTGTTTTGAGTTGTGGTATTCGAGTTGCTTTGAAGTCAAATGTTGATTCCATACCTTTTCTAAGCGGTGTTCTCATGTTCCTATGAGAATACTAATCCTTCTTGATCATCGAGATTGTCTTGTCAATCCTTTTTCACCGGCGTGTTTCTCTTCAAGTGGATCTGATCTTTTCAACATCCGCAAGATCCAATCTCAGCTTTCTCAACGGTGTTGTCTTCATCCATCCCAAGTTGTCTTTGTTTTCCCACCCTCCCCCCCCTGTTTCTCCTAGGACTCGGATTTCTTTATCGAGTATCCATCTTATTGATGTGAAGTCTCTCCATTCTTCTCCATCAATGTTTCTTACCCGGTGATGCTCATGAAGATTTTAACGAAGTTTCTAGTTCACCATTATTCATTCTCTTTCTTCTCCGGTGGAACCAATTCAAGCTTTCGGTGTTGATCATATTCTTTTCCGTATTTCAATGTTTTCTCATGCCGGTGCAATTCTTAATCGTTCACCTCTCGCTATCCTATTGTTCCGGAGTGCTCAAGATATCTCGAAGATTCGTGTTTCCACTCTCCTTCCGTTCAAGCTCTTTTGAGGATGCTATATCTTACAAGCTATTTAACTCAACCGGTGCTATATCCTCTTCAAGCAATCGTTCAACGGTGTTTCTTTTGAGTGGGCCCTAACCCACAGGTCTTTTCCCAGGATCTTACCTGACTCTTCCAATTTCTACCGGAGTTATTCTCAAATCCATTTCGAAGTTTGACGTAAGAATGAAGTTTTTCATCAGCCAAATGTTTTCTCCAAGATCTGTCAAATTCTTTTCATCATTGGTTCAACTTGTCTATTCTTCTTCATTCCGGAGTGTCTCAACAATTCATGGTGGTGTTTCTCGTCGTAATTCTCAGATTTTGAAGACCGAAGAAGAATTTTCTCTCAATCTTGCTCCATTCTCTTTAAGATTCGTGGTTCTAGTTCAAGGCCATCCTCTCATAATTGTTTTGATTGCGAGTATTCTTTTCACCTATCCAGAGCATTTCATGAGTTGTTTTCCATTTCTTACTCCAAAGCCCATCATTTTAGAAGATTTATTCATTCTCAGTTTTCATCCCTCATTCTCCAAATCTTACCGGTGCATCGCTCAAGTATTCTCTAAACAGTTCATGGTCTCTTCGTTCTCATGTATCTAAATTCCCTCAAGTGTCTTCATTCGTTTTCTAATTCTTCCCGGTGTTTCTTTATATTTTCCTCGTTCATTTCATAATTCTTCCCGGTGTTTCTTTATCTTTTCTTCGTTCTTTTTCAATTCTTACTGGTGGCTCGCTCAAGATTTCTATTCCTTTGTTATTGTATTGATTCAGTCGTTATTTCTATCCTACCGGTGGTTCGGTCAATATTTTCCCAAGTTGGCGCTATATCTATCTTAATCCTTTCTACGAGAATAAGTAGTGTGCCAAATCCATTGAGTGTCATCAATTTAATTGGTGAAGGATACGCATAACGTAATTCTTATTCTTGCTTCATCCAAGTGATTAATTCTTTATTCCGGAGGCTCATCAAATTCTTGGTTTCACTTGATTCATTTTTCTTTCCTGGAGTCCCAAGCTCTTGCAATTATATCACCACGGAGATTTATCTAAATCTTTACAAGGTTCAAACTTGTGTTCTCAACTACCCTTTCTTTCTGTTTGATAATTCTTTTGTTTAACGGAGTTCTTCATGAAGGTTCTACATGATGTTTCATAAAGGATTTAATTCCTTCTCGAAGTGTTCTTCAAGATTCTTTTCTGAGGAGTTCAAGCATTCTTCATCTTGCAATCCGGAGTGCAATTCGTTCTACCGTATCATTGGAGGTGGTTTTACATCATTCTTGATAATTTTCCTTCGTGTTTCATGATTCACAAGTTATCAAGTATGAGATATTTTAAATCCATCAACCTCTTTGTTGGAGTTATCTTGGGTTATATTTCACCTAAAGCTTTTCCTAAGGATTGTTGCTATTATGGTGCTTATAAATGACACAAGTTCTTCTTTATCCTTCCGATGAACAAGTTCCTCGTCTTCTTGTTCTTATCAATCCAATTCTTTTCCCGTGAGTGGCAGGTGGTCACCTCATAATTTGAGTTGTATTCCATAAGACCATATGAATCATATTCTTTTCATTGTTGGTGTTCCAACAACTCCGTTCGACCCTTCCCCTAAAGATGCCTCTTCGAGCTCTTTTGTGGCAGAAGTTGGCATTTTCTTGTCCTTTCTCCTATCTCAATTATCTTTCTTCTATTCTTTTGTTACAGAGGCATTGTGATGTTGCTCTCTTCTACCCATCTTCTTGTTTTGTCATTATAGTGTTTTTTTCTTTGATGATCCATTCAACCGGAGTGTCGTGTCTTCTTTCGAGCTCTGTTATCTTATCAAATTTTACACCCTTTCTCAACCGGAGTGCTGTCCAAATTATATCATTCTTATTCCTTCTCTATCTCGTTTTAACCGGAGTGTTGTGCCCTCTGCTCAAGTTCTTTTCATCTATTCAAGTTCCTTATCACTTTTCAACCGGAGTGCTGCCCGAATTTGTTCTTCCTTGTTACTCTTCCCTACCGGAGTGCTTTCAATTTTGTTCTTCTTTGTTGCTTTCTTTCTTTCTATTTTTTCAACCTCTCAAGGTTCGTGGTTTCACTTGTTTGTCAAAGAAGCTACTTAGTTTTACCTCTTCTCTTTCTCTTCCGTTTTTCCCTCCGGTGCCATCCTAGATCTCGGGACGAGATCCTCTCGTAGTGGTGGAGTGTTGTGACACCCCAAGACCGGAGCTTCAGATGCCTTCCATGTTTCCGAGTGTTGTCGGGTGATTCGTTCTGGTTCGTTGCATCATGTCATCATATCATCATGTCATAAGTCTTCTTGCATCTCAACTAAATAATTTGTGTGGATCTTCGGTCCTTTTAAATCGAGGGAATTCACATGGTGATTCTCTTTATAACATATCCTCCCGATATTAGGGAGCTATATTAAATATCCCATTAACTTGGAATCACCCATCACACAATTGCATTACTCTTCAACTCTTCTTGTATCCGACTTAACCTCATATATATTTTCCTTGTCATCCCTCTCGCTTCCTTCTTCTTTCATGTCTTTGCAAACGACCTTATTCCTCCTCCATTAATGTTCATCTTTTCCCTATAAATCTTTCCTTTTTTCCTACACCCTCTCTGTCAGATTTCATCCCATTCGAAGTTGTTTTGGTCAGGTTCAAAAATGATTGAAGTTTGAGAATAATTCAAACTCTAATTATTTTTCTACCTTCTAAAAATGCCAGAGCAATTTATTCAAACCCTACATAAATCCAGGGTTCCAGATATATTTTTATATATCTCATATTCCTAACCAAAACCCCTGGTTTTTCCCCTTTTTGTTGGTTGTTTAATTATATAAACAATAAATTTAAGATAGGGAAGATTTTGGAAAGGAGGGGGAGCCCAGCTGCAGCCTCAGGCCGGCCGGCCCAAGGTCTCCCGCGCCAGCCCATTTGCAGCTAACCCTAGCCTACCACTCGATCCTCAACTCCCTCTCGTCCCCATCCACCGCCGCCTCTCCCTTCATCCCTTCCCCCGATCCACTTCTCTCCCTCGTGCTACACCCCAGCGCCCCATCTCCCTCCGCTCGTTTTTCTCCCTCGCCGCCACTCTCACGCACGCATCGCACTAGGGGCCCGATCCCATCTCCCCTGCCCCGCGCTATACCTCCCTCTTCTTCACGTCCGCTGCGCCACCCAGGCTCTCCTTCGGCGTCGGCCTCCTGCGTCGCCGGTCTGCCTCCCCTTCCTTGCCGGAGCAAGCTCGTCATCTGCCACCAAGCACCCAGCGCCGCCACTCGTCGACCTCCTCTGCTCCAGTCGTGGACAGCCCCTGCCTCGTTCGACCACCACCATTGCGCCCTGCTGCCGCTGCTCTTCTCGCATGCCGCCTGACCTGCGCTGCTGCAGCTTCGCGCTTGCTACCGTGCCCTTCTGCTGCTTCGTCCGACCGCGGACGACCTCCGTCGAGCTCGCTCGGCCACCTTCGACCTCCGCGTGGCCCTGCCTTCACTAGCATACGCCTCCTCCCAGCCGTTTTCATGGGTTCGGGGAGCCCCAAGTCATGTTCGTGGCCTCGTTGGCTGTTGATGCTACGTTGTTGACCTTCTCCATCGTCTACCGGGGCTCGTCAAACCCTGTACCCGGAGCCCAAGTCAGAAGAATCCATGGACGTGCTTCTCACTTGTGCCAGTTTGGATCATCAAGAACGTTTCGGGATTCGCCAAGTACCATTACGCCCGGAGGCCACGGATCCGTGAAGTTCCACTATCGTCGCCGTGTATCGGACAAGTTCGCGAGTACGACTACTTCGCATGACGACCTTGTACCACTACCATCGCAAGAACCGAGACCGGCAAGTGCGAAGACCCAAGTACCATGACGCCAAGTACCAGGACGACGAGGACCACCAAGTTCGCCTTCCGCCGTCTCTGAAATCGCCAAGTACCACGACGATATGAGAACAACTGCCGTCGACATGCATTTTGCCAAGTACCACTACCGTCGTCCCTCGAAGACTCCGTGGACGTCAAGTTTCTCGTCGTGCCCCTGAACATCTACGGAAACTTGGGAGACTAAGAACCGTGAACGTGTACCGATGACCCTCAAGTTCGTCCACGATTGTTATGTACCACTACCATCAACGCGAACCACTACTTCCACTACGGCATGAGTACAACCACTACCACTACGAACGTGGCGAGAACGTCTACTTCCTCTACTTGCACCGAACCGATACGCTTCGAAGGTATAACCCCAAGACCACCGTCGACCCGTGGGAACCCGGTTACCGGGATCACCCCACCATCTTTTGCACGCTACCGTCACTTCTTTTTGCACCGGTATCCCCGTGGGCTACCTGATAACCGATATGTTTCCGTGGCATCATTTTCGTATTCGTCGCCGTGGCACCCCTTTCCTTTCCACCATGGTGACAAATGCTTCATAATACTCTTATAAACTTATTCATAAATATTGCATAAAACTTGCTCATGTCATTCGCATCATGATAATAACATTTGAATGTTTAAAAATTGTTGTTGCACCAAATTACTAAATGCATATGGGGATTACCGAAATTGTTGTTTGATGATTCCGGCCCCATTTAAACTTGCCTTGATAGGTAGTTTTCATTTGCTTCACCCTCTTGCCATGTTTAACAACCTTTAATCTTGTTGGGTACATAAACGACATCGAACTAAATAAGTCACATGGTGTTTTCGTCAATATGCAACGGAGTTGCATATTGTGCTCCACTTAATTTGTAGAATTGTTTGTGCATTTTTGTCATGCCATGCTTCATTAAACCGGACATGCATCATACTTGATTGTGCATCATGCCATGTTCATGTCGTGGTTGTTTACTATGTTGTTTGCTTCTTTCTGGTGTTGCTTCTTCGGGTTGGTTCCGGTAACGTCGTGCTTGTGAGGAACCATTCGTCTACGTCCGTTTGTCTTCTTCTTGGACTCGTTCTTCTTCCTTTCGGGCGGGATTTCAGGCAAGATGACCATACCCTCGAAATCACTTCTATCTTTGCTTGCTAGTTGCTCGCTCTTTTGCTATGCCTATGCTACGATACCTACCACTTGCTTATCATGCCTCCCATATTGTTGAACCAAGCCCCTAACCCACCTTGTCCTAGCAAACCGTTGATTGGCTATGTTACCGCTTTGCTCAGCCCCTCTTATAGCGTTGTTAGTTGCAGGTGAAGATTGAAGGCCGTTCCTTGTTGGAACCTTTATTACTTGTTGGGATATCATTATATTATCTTGTTATCTTAATGCATCTATATACTTGGTAAAGGATGGAAGGCTCGGCCTTATGCCTGGTGTTTTGTTCCACTCTTGCCGCCCTAGTTTCCGTCATATCGGTGTTATGTTCCCGGATTTTGCGTTCCTTACGCGGTTGGGCTATAATGGGAACCCCTTGACAGTTCGCCTTAAGTAAAGCTCTTCCAGCAATGCCCAACATTGGTTTTACCATTTGCCACCTAGCCCTTTCTTTTCCCTTGGGAGTCGCACTCCTGAGGGTCATCATTATTTTACCCCCCGGGCCAGTGCTCCTCTGAGTGTTGGTCCAACCTGTCAGCTGCCGGTGACCACCAGGGGCAACTCTGGGCTGGCCTACCCGTACCTAAGACAATCTGAGTGTGCCCTGAGAAAGAGATATGTGCAGCTCCTATCAGGATTTGTCGGCACATTCGGGCGGTGTTGCTGGTTTAGTTTTACCCTGTCGAAATGTCTTATTGTACCGGGATACCGAGTCTGATCGGAATGTCTTGGGAGGAGGTCTATTCCTTCGTTGACCATGATAGCTTGTCATGGGCTAAGTTGGGACACCCCTGCAGGGATTTGAACTTTCGAAAGCCGTGCCCGCGGTTATGGGCGGATGGGAATTTGTTAATGTCCGGTTGTAGATAACCTGAACTGACCTTAATTAAAATGAATCAACAGCGTGTGTCACCGTGATGGTCTCTTTCCGGCAGTGTCCGGGAAGTGAACACGGTTGTTGGAGTTATGCTTGACGTAGGTTGTTTAGGATCACTTCTTGATCATACTTTCTCGAACGTGCTTTGCCTTCTCTTCTCGCTCTCATTTGCGTATGTTAGCCACCATATATGCTAGTCACTTGCTGCAGCTCCACCTCATACCTTTACCTTACCCATAATCTTAAATAGTCTTGATCACGAGGGTGCGAGATTGCTGAGTCCCTGTGGCTCACAGATACTTCCAAAACCAGCTTGCAGGTGCCGATGAGTCCGTGCCGATGACGCAACCAAGCTCAGGAGGAGCTCGTTGAAGATCTTGTCCTTTGTGTTGTTTCGTTCTAGTCAATCAGTAGTGGAGCCCAGTTGGGGTCGATCGGGGACCTTGTCGCATTTGGGGTAGTCTTCTTTTATTTTGGTTCCGTAGTCGGACCTTGATTGTTTCTAGATGATGTAATGCTTTATTCATGTAATTGTGTGAAGTGGCGATTGTAAGCCAACTATGTATCTCTTTCCCTTATGTATTACATGGGTTGTGTGAAGATTACCTCACTTGCGACATTCCTTTCAATGCGGTTATGCCTCTAAGTCATGCTTCGACACGTGGGAGATATAGCCGCATCGAGGGCGTTACACCTATGTGCACCAACAACTTATGCTAAGCAAGATAAGCAACTATGTGATAGCAAGATATATGACAAGAAACAATATGGCTATCACAAAGTGAAGTGCATAAGTAAAGAGCTCGGGTAAGAGATAACCGAGGCACGCAGAGATGACGATGTATCCCGAACTTCACACCCTTGCGGATGCTAATCTCCATTTGGAGCGGTGTGGAGGCACAATGCTGCCCAAGAAGCCGCTATGGCCACCGTAATCTCCTCACGCGCTCGCACAATGCAAGATGCCGTGATTCCACTAAGGGACCCTTGAGGGCGGTCACCGAACCCGTACAAATGGCAACCCTTGGGGGCGGTCACCAAACCCGTACACTTTGGCAACCCTTGGGGGAGGTCACCGGTACCCGTCAAATTGCTCGGGGCGAACTCCACAACCTAATTGGAGATCCCGACGCTAGCCTGGAGCTTTACACCATAATGATTGAGCTCCGAACACCACCAACTGTCTAGGGAACCCAAGCACCCAAGAGGAACAAGCTCAAGGGTACCAAGCACCCAAGAGTAATAAGCTTCTCAACTTGTAACTTCCACGTATCACCGTGAAGAACTCAAACCGATGCACCAAATGCAATGGCAAGGACACACGAAGTGCCCAAGTACTTCTCTCTCAAATCCCGCAGAAGCAACTAATGCTAGGAGGAAAATGAGAGGAAGAACAAGAAGGAGAATACCAAGAACTCCAAGATCTAGATCCAAGGGGTTCCCCTCACATAGAGGAGAAAGTGATTGGTGGAAGTGTGGATCTAGATCTCTCTCTTTTCCCTCAAAAACTAGCAAGAATCCATGGAGGGATTGAGAGTTAGCAAGCTCGAAGAAGGTCAACAATGGGGGAAGAACTCGAGCTCAAGAGATAAAGTTCATTGGGGAAGAAGGCCCCATTTTATAGGTGAGGAAAAATCCAACCGTTATGCTCATAGCCTGCACAGAGCGGTTGTTTACAATTATTTTGATTTGATTTGCATAAAGCATGGGACTGGGCATCCCAGTGACTAGCCATTTTCTCGTGAGTGAGGAGCGGATTCCACTCCTCTTGAGAATAACCCGCCTAACATGGAAGATACAGACATCCCTAGTTGATACATGGGCTATTTGAGCATACAAAACAGAATGTTTATTTGAAGGTTTAGAGTTTAGCACATACAAATTTACTTGGAACGGCAGGTAGATACCGTATATAGGTAGGTATGGTGGACTCATATGGAACAACTTTGGGGTTTATGGGATTGGATGCACAAGCAGTATTCCCGCTTAGTATAGGTGAAGGCTAGAAAAAGATTGGGAAGCGACCAGCTAGAGAGCGATAACAGTCATGAACATGCATTAAAATTAATCAATAGCGAATGCAAGCATGATTAGGATATAATGCACCATGAACATAAATATCGTAGAGGCTATGTTGATTTTGTTTCAACTACATGTGTGAACATGTGCCAAGTCAAGCCACTCGAATCGTTCAAAAGAGGATACCACCCTATCATACCACATTGCAACCATTTTAATACCATGTTGGCACGCAAGGTAAACCATTATAAGCTCCTAGCTAATTAAGCATGGCATAAGCAACTATAATCTCTAATTGTCATTGCAAACACGATTATTCATAATAGGCTGAATCAGGAACGATGAACTAATCATATTTACAAAAACAAGAGAGGTCCAGTTCATACCAGCTTCTCCCATCTCAATCAGTCCATCATATATCATCATAATTTCCTTTCACTTGCATGACCGAATGATGTGAATAATAATAACAGTGCACGTGCATTGGAGTAAGCTGGAATCTGCAAGGATAAAATAAACAGGAGAAGACAAGGCAATATGGACTCTTCGTTAAATCAACAATAATGCATATAGGAGTCATTTCAACAATTTAATTATGGTCTTCTCTATTGACCCCCAAAGAAAAGAAAATAAATAAAACTATTTACACAGGAAAGCTCTCAACAAGCAAAAGAAGAACATGAAATCTTTTTGGTTTTCTTTTCAATTACTACTACAAGCATAGAAATTAAAACTAGCTAAAACCTACAACTATTTTTTTGGTTTTTCTTAAGGTTTATCAAACACACAAGAAGAAAGCATAAAAAGGAAATAAACTAGCATGGATATTACAATGAAAAATTATGAGCACCGACATCTAGCAATGAGTGTGTGAACATGAATGTAATGTCAGTGAGAAGTGCGTACTCCCCCAAGCTTAGGCTTTTGGCCTAAGTGGGTTTATTTCCACGGATAGCCTGGCGGATATCCGAAGTTGTAGTTGGGATCGTACTGTGATGCATCAGTCATTGCATCGTGGGCTGCAGCTTGGAGGCGAGCTATCTCAGCCCTCCTCTTATACTCTTCCGCTTCCTCTCTGGTTATAAAATATCTCCCTTTTGCCCGAAAGTCAAAGAAAGTAGAAAGTAGGGAGAGCGACATGATAGGTGCGTCGTCTGTCAAAGATTAGTCGGTACTGTAGGAAATGATCGTTCCTCTCAACAAAATGATGACGAACCATAGCCTCGTAATCCAAATAAGTAGGAGGCAACTCAATATCATCCTCACGTATGGTTATACAAAGAAAATTAGCTATACAGGTTGCATAAATTCCACCAAAGAAATCTCCATTAAATCTATTATGATGCAACCTACGTGCAACAATGGCTCCCAAGCTATAAGATTTATCTCCTAACACAGCACTCCTAAGAATACTGAGGTCAAGGACACACATATGACATGCTTCATCTTTACCATTTATGTACCTACCTATGAAGAGAGCAAAATAATGTATAGTAGGAAAATGAAGGCTCCCTATGGTAGATTGTGCTATATCTCTAGATTCCCCCACAGTTATATTAGCAAGAAAATCTCTAAATTCAGATTTGCGAGGCTCACTAGCACTACCCCATTGTGGAAGTTTGCAAGAAGTGGTAAAGTCCTCTAAGTCCATAGTATAAGAATTTTCCTAAAGATCAAATAGGACAGTTTGAGAATTGCGTGAAGATGAAAATTCAAACCTCCTCACAAAGGAACTAGTGAGATAGTGGTACCGACGACACTTTTCTACCTCGAAGCTCACAAGATCAGTGTTATGCAAATATGTGTTAAATTCTTCCTTAATTCATGCTCGATCCATGAAGTCCTATGAAGGCCATTCACAAGGCCGCACTGGGGCGTCCCTTGGTGGTTCATCATTAGCATCCCGCATTGCAAGCCTGGGTCCTTGTTTCCTTGAAGAACCACCTTGGTACATTTTCCTAAGCATATTTTTTCCTCTGAAAAATTTCTGAAATTTTTAGTAACTTCAAATAAAAGTAAACCAAGCTCAACAAAATAGATAGCAACTACTCCTACAAGTGCCTAGGACCTATATCATGCATTAGAACTACTTGGAACCATATAAATTTGACATGCAAGCAAGAACATGGTCACCTCAGCAGCACAAATTTGCAATGAATAAAGTACGAGAACAAAAACTAATTGGACCAATGGAGGAGTCACATACCAAGGAACAATCCCCCAAAGCAATTTTGTGAGAGGTGCTATGAGCAAGGAGATCGAAAATCGCAGCAAAATGAGCTAGAACTCATGCTTGAGCTGGATGGTAATTTTTTTTGGAGGAAGAAGAAGTGTGTGGGTGTAGCAATAAGTGGAGGGGAGC
The DNA here is from genome assembly GCF_003073215.2 of Triticum urartu. Lineage (NCBI taxonomy): Eukaryota > Viridiplantae > Streptophyta > Magnoliopsida > Poales > Poaceae > Triticum > Triticum urartu. The sequence goes on along the minus strand of NC_053027.1, from coordinate 182,930,319 downwards.
CACCGTGGGCCCACGAGGCAGGGGGCACACCCAAGGGGGTGGACGCGCCGTGGACCCTATTAAATTGGCAGGGCATTTGGAGAACTTTTATTTTCGGGGTATTTTTGTATTGCACGGATAATTCAGATTACATACAAAAATTACAATTTTTGCTTTATTTAATATAAATAGAAGAAAGTAAAAAAGAAGGTACAGAGAGTTGTGTTTTCTAAATTCATCCATCTCATGCTCATCAAAAGGAATCCACTAATAAGGTTGATCAGGTCTTGTTAACAAACTCATTTCGAATAACATGGAACCGGAGAATTTTTGAATAACACTAGGTTACCTCAACAGGGATATGCACATCCCCAACAATAAGAATATCATATTTCTTCTTGATATTAGGAAGAGGAAATTCAAAACCTCCAAAAATAATCGATGGAATTTTTCCAATAGACTTTATACTATGAACTTGAGGTTGTTTCCTCGGAAAGTGTACCGTATGCTCATTACCATTAACATGAAAAGTGACATTGCCTTTGTTGCAATTAATAACAGCCCCTACAGTATTCAAAAAAGGTCTTCCAAGAATAATAGACATACTATCGTCCTGGGGAATATCAAGAATAACAAAGTCCGTTAAAACAGTAACGTTTGCAACCACAACAGGCACATCCTCACAAATACCGACAGGTATAGCAATTGATTTATCAGCCATTTGCAAAGATATTTCAGTAGGTGTCAACTTATTCAAATCAAGTCTACGATATAAAGAGAGAGGCATAACACTGGCTCCAAGATCACATAAAGCAGTTTTAACATAGTTTCTTTTAATGGAGCATGCTATAGTTGGTATTCCTGGATCTCCTAGCTTCTTAGGTATTCCACCCTTAAAAGTATAATTAGCAAGCATGGTGGAAATTTCAGCTTCCAGTATCTTTCTTTTATTAGTAAAAATATCTTTCATGTTCTTAGCATAAGGATTCAATTTAAGCATATCATTCAAATGCATACGCAAAAAGATAGGTCTAATCATTTCAGCAAAGCACTCATAATCCTCATCATCCTTTTTCTTGGATGGCTTAGGAGGAAAAGGCATGGGTTTCTGAACCCAAGGCTCTCTTTCCTTACTGTGTTTCCTAGCAACAAAGTCTCGTTTGTCATATCGTTGATTCTTTGATTGTGGGTTATCAAGATCAACAGCACGTTCAATCTCTACATCATTGTCATTGCTAGGTTGAGCATCAACATGAACATTATCATTAACATTATCACTACTTTCATGTTCATTACCAGATTGTGTTTCAGCATCAGAAATAGAGATATCATTGGGATTCTCAGGTGTGTCAATAACAGGTTCACTAGAAGCATGCAAAGTCCTATCATTTTTCTTTCTCTTCCTTTTAGAAGGACTAGGTGCATCTATATTATTTCTCTGAGAATCTTGCTCAATTCTCTTAGGATGGCCCTCAGGATACAAAGGTTCCTGTGTCATTTTACCACCCCTAGTCATAACTCTAACAACATTATCATTCTTCTTACTATTTAATCCATTGAGAAAATCATTCTGAGCTTTAAGTACTTATTCTACTTGAGTGGTAACCATAGAAGCATGTTTACTAATGAGTTTAAGTTCACCTTTAACTCTAGACATATAATCACCCAAGTGTTCAATCATATAAGCATTTTGTTTTAATTGTCTACCAAAGTAAGCATTGAAGTCTTCTTGCCTAACTATAAAGCTATCAAACTCATCCAAACATTGGCTAGCAAACTTAGTAGGAGGGATTTTAGCTTTATCATATCTATAAAGAGAATTTACCTTTACTACCTGTGTCGGGTTATCAAGACCATGTGTTTCTTCAATAGGCGATGGATTAAAACCATATATTTCTTCAACAGGCGGTAAATTAAGACCATGTATTTCTTCAATAGGAGGTAAATTTTTAACATCTTCAGCTTTAATAACCTTTTATTTCATAGATTTCTATGCCTCTTGCATATCTTCAGGACTGAGAAATAGAACACCCCTTTTCTTCGGAGTTGGTTTAGGAATAGGCTCAGGAGTTGGCTTAGGAGCTGGCTCAGGAAGTGTCCAATTATTTTCATTTGTCAACATATTATTCAATAGAATTTCAGCTTCATCCAGTGTTCTTTCCCTAAAAACAGAATCAACACAACTATCCAGGTGGTCTCTGGAAGCATCGGTTAGTCCATTATAAAAGATATCAAGTATTTCATTTTTGTTAAGAGGATGATCAGGAAAAGCATTAAGTAATTGGAGAAGCCTCCCCCAAGCTTGTGGGAGACTCTCTTCTTCAATTTGCACAAAATTATATATATCCATTAAGGCAGCTTGTTTCTTATGAGCAGGGACATATTTAGCAGAGAAGTAATAAATCATATCCTGGGGACTACACACACAACCGGGATCAAGAGAATTAAACCATATCTTAGCATCACCCTTTAATGAGAACGGAAATATTTTAAGGATATAAAATTAGCGAGTTCTCTCATCATTAGTGAACAGGGTGGCTATATCATTTAATTTAGTAAGATGTGCCACAACAGTTTCAGATTCATAGCCATAAAAAGGATTAGATTCAACCAAAGTAATTATATCAGGATCAATAGAGAATTCATATTCCTTATCAGTAACAAAGATAGGTGAAGTAGCATAAGCATGATCATATTTCATTCTAGCATTCAGAGTTTTTTGTTTAAGATTAGCTAATAATTTCTTAAGAGCACTTCTATTGTTGCATGCAAGAAAGTCTCTTTTAGTTTCTTCATCCATAACATAGCCCTCAGGCACAACAGGCAATTCATATTTATTAGGAGAGCCTTCATCATCACTTTCATCAATATTATCAGTTTCAATAATTTCATTCTCTCTAGCCCTAGCAAGTTGTTCATCAAGAAATTCACCAAGTGGCACAGTAGTATCAAGCATAGAAGTAGTTTCATCATAAGTATCATGCATAGCAGAAGTGGCATCATCAATAATATGTGACATATCAGAATTAATAGCAGAAGCAGGTTTAGGTGTCGCAAGCTTACTCAAAACAGAAGGTGAATCAAGTGCAGAGCTAGATGGCAGTTCCTTACCTCCCCTCGTAGTTGAGGGATAAATTTTTGTTTTCACGTCTTTCAAGTTCTTCATAGTGACCAGCAGATATAAATCCCAAGTGACTCAAAGAATAGAGCTATGCTCCCCGGCAACGGCGCCAGAAAATAGTCTTGATAACTCACAAGTATAGGGGATCACAACAGTTTTCGAGGGTAGAGTATTCAACCCAAATTTATTGATTCGACACAAGGGGAGCCAAAGAATATTCTCAAGTATTAGCAACTCAGTTGTCAATTCAACCACACCTGGAAACTTAATATCTGCAGCAAAGTGTTTAGTAGCAAGGTAATATGATAGTAGTGGTAACGGTAGCAAAAGTAATATTTTTGGTATTTTGTAGTGATGATAACAATGGCAACAGAAAAGTAAATAAGCGAAGAACAATATATGGAAAGCTCGTAGGCAATGGATCGGTGATGGAGAATTATGCCGGATGCGATTCATCATGTAACAATCATAACCTAGGGTGACACAGAACTAGCTCCAATTCATCAATGTAATGTAGGCATGTATTCCGAATATAGTCATACGTGCTTATGGAAAAGAACTTGCATGACATCTTTTGTCCTACCCTCCCGTGGCAGCGGGGTCCTAGAGGAAACTAAGGGATATTAAGGCCTCCTTTTAATAGAGTACCGGACCAAAGCATTAACACATGATGAATACATGAACTCCTCAAACTATGGTCATCACCGGGAGTGGTCCCGATTATTGTCACTTCGGGGTTGCCGAATCATAACACATAGTAGGTGACTATAGACTTGCAAGATAGGATCAAAGAACTCACATATATTCATGAAAACATAATAGGTTCAGATCTGAAATCATGGCACTCGGGCCCTAGTGACAAGCATTAAGCATAGAAAAGTCATAGCAACATCAATCTCAGAACATAGTGGATTCTAGGGATTAATCCCTAACAAAACTAACTTGATTACATGATAAATCTCATCCAACCGATCACCGTCCAGCAAGCCTACGATGGAATTACTCACACACGGCGGTGAGCATCATGAAATTGGTGATGGAGGAAGGTTGATGATGACGACGGCGACGGATTCCCCTCTCCGGAGCCCCGAACGGACTCCAGATCAGCCCTCCCGAGAGAGTTTAGGGCTTGGTGGCGGCTCCATATTGTAAAACGCGATGAATCCTTCTTCCTTATTTTGTTCTCCCCAAACACAAATATATGGAGTTGGAGTTGAGGTCGGTGGAGCTCCAGGGGGCCCACGAGGCAGGGGGCGCGCCCAGGGGGGCAGGCACGCCCCCACCCTCGTGGCTAGGGTGTGGGCCCCCTGGCCTTGATTCTTCGCCAGTATTTTTTATTTTTTCCAAAAATAATCTCCGTGGAGTTTCAGGTCATTCCGAGAACTTTTGTTTCTGCACATAAATAACACCATGGCAATACTGCTGAAAACAGCGCCAGTCCTGGTTAGTTCCATTCAAATCATGCAAGTTAGAGTCCAAAACAAGGGCAAAAGTGTTTGGAAAAGTAGACACGACGGAGACGTATCAGCGGTACTACCGCTCGACCTCACGGTACTACCGCAAGGGGTAGACGTACTACCTCAAAGGGTAGCTGTACTACTGCTGGCGAGCGGTACTACTGCTTGCGAGCGGTACTAAAAAATTACATCCGTGCCTACCACTGCTGGACTTATGACGAGATTTTGGTCCAGAGCGGAAGTAGCCATGGAAGTAGGCGCGGTAGTACCGCTCCAAGCGGTAGTACCGCTCCCATGGGCGGTAGTACCGCTGCAGCCTTTTTACGGACACCAAAACTGACACAACTTCTGCAAACGGACTCCGAATTCAATGAAACCAAGTTAGTTGGAAAGATAGTGACAAGGGCTAACACAATCTCTATAGAAATAACAATAAAAAGCAAATTAGAAAAGGCCCATAATAAAATGGTGAGAACCCTTCCTCAAAAATACCGGTAAAACCTCCAACACCGAAAACGCAATAGAAGAAGCATGAGAACTCCATTTTCGATGGACTCGAGCTTGTCATCTAGATGACCATAAGCTCTAAGACTCACAAATAGAACCAAGAAAGATGATGCAAGGATGCAAAGGTTTGAGCTCTCTGCGAACGATACGATTAAGCTACTCATCAAGAGCCCCCCTTGATAGTACGGCAATCGATCCTATAACCCGGTCTCACAACTACCACCATGAGACCGGTAAAATAGAAAACCTATCAAGGGCAAACCTTTGCCTTGCACAAAGTCCACTTGAGCTATATGTAGACGATCTTGACTTCCTCAAGTTGGACCACCTTTCTTAATTGCGTTGGCTTGGTGAAGACGAGTAGATTGCTCCCCCATACTCCACTATGGGCGAGCCACTCTTTGGTACACCTTCACAGGTGATTGTGTTAGCTCGATGAAGGCTAGTTGATTGCTCCCCATACTCCACTATTGGTGAGTCACCACTACAAAAAAATACACTTCCGTGATGATACGTGTTTGTCACAGTAGGTCGCGTTTTTTGTCATGCAGGTACATCCATGACAAATGTATGACAGAATCAAGATAGTCATACATGTGCTGTCGTAGAAGTGTTCCATGACATTACCAAAATTATCATCACGGAAGTGTCCACTTCCATGATGATAAATCGCACGTCACAGAAGTGCTTTCGTCAAGGGTGACCGACATGTGGCATCCACCGTAACGGAACGCCGTTAAGCTATCGGGTCGGGTTTTTGATCCGATAACCCGTTAACAGCCCCGACCAATGGGGATTTTCCACGTGTAAAATCATCATTGGCTGGAGGAAACACATGTCGGCTCACCGTTGGGACAGATGTCATCCGCTCATTGGACCGAAGGCGCCTATGATACGGTGACACGTGGCATGGCCCAACAGAGGCCCATTCATGTGAAAAGGCCGGCTCGTTTGACTTAGTCAAAAGGTGTCGGGATGGCCCACGGAAAGCTTGTTAACGTCATGTTCGCATATAGCCCATTTACAGCCCGCTAACCCAGGGCCCGTTATGCCCTTTCCAAATTAGGCCCAGTAGCGTCATCTGGGCCGTCCAATATGATTCAGCCCGTTTTAACTTCCGGCCCATGTGTGGCCCATGACTTCTTTCGGCCCATATGAGGACCTTTGTAACTCTTGGCCCATTAACGGCCCGTGGTGAAACTGGCCCGTAATGAATAGTGTATCACTTTATACCCATTAACGGCCTGTTATTCCATTGGGTCGTTTCCAGCCCAAGTTATCTTTCGGCCTTCTCAGGGCCCATTGATTCTTGGGCTCATTTGCAGCATTCGGTTACATACGACCCGTTACTGTCATTTTCTGCTTGTGGGCCAATTCAGCCCGTCGTTACAGTCGGCCCGTTTGCGGACCGTTAATACGTTGGGCCGTTTTCATGTAAAAAAACCCGTTGGTTTGTTTTCATAGACTTATCAAATACGGCCTATTAACGGCTCATTATGGTCCATGAATAGTACGGCCCATGATTGGCAAAATGATGATACACCCCGTAGAAGGACCATGGATCCTACGGCCCATATGAGGCCCATGGATAGTACGGTCCGTAGAAGGCCCATGGATCGTACGGCCCATAGAAGGCCCATGGACCCTACGGCCCGTAGAAGGCCCATGGACCCTAAGGCCCGTATAGAAGGCCGATGGATCCTACGGCCGGATGAAGGCCCATGGATCATATGGCGTAGAAGGCCCATGATTATTTTGGCCTAGTTACCAAAAATAGGCTATTGTGGCCACTAGAAAAAAACAGAAAAAGAACTTCAGTGACTACAAGCAAACAACTAAACAAGACAATAAGGAAATAAATAAGCAAGCAATTAACGCTAGCCTATTACCACTATTACACATATTACATCCACTGGGCATAAAAGTTCGCCACCAATGCAAATATAGGGAACAAAGCAGCACATTACATACACTGGCCGTCAAAATTGGCCACTAGTGCAAATAAACATGGGAGCAAAACAAGAGCATAACTGAAACAACTTCAGAAGAGCTCAAGAAATGTTATCCTGGGTATCCACCATGCTGGCAATAAGCTTAGCAAGATGATTAGCTTTGTCCTGTTTGGCGCTAAAATCCTCCTACGCTTGCTATTGCACCAGAAAGTATGCATTTGAATGCTCTAGGGACTTCCACAGTCCTTCCGCTTCTTGTCGCAGCATAGCTGATCGATGTCTTTTAGCTTGTAGTTGAGACTCAAGAAACCGAACTGATTCAGACAGTGAGTTTGAATAGCTTGTGCAAGCGGTAGTGGCCAGTAACTCGAACACTAAACTAAGACAGGACTTTGGGGTTGTCTCGCTGTCTTCAAGATAGTCTTCCTTAGCTGTTTTATCAGTTTTGTTGGAGACCAACAAGGATGTGTCACTATCCTGAACCTTATCTGCATTACTTCCTTTACCATTGCTTAATAAGGCACTCTTCCCCAATATTCTGTCAGCATTCTAAAAGAAGAAACAAGCAGACACATAACAAGTTTAGCATGTACTAGTATATGAAACTCATTTCGGTGAACCTGTTCATTAGTAAGGTGGACAAGATTAAACTACCAAGTCTTCTATTGCCAAGTACTAGTACATAATAAAAGCATCAAACAAACATATATCTATGTCCTATGGTCACTGCATTGTCTTGCCAAATCAAAATAGAGACACAGTTCAAATCATATCAGTTCAAGACAAAGCACAAGTGAAAGAATACAAAGCGTGGGAAACTACACGGCACAACAAGATTTCAGATGGGTACCACGGGTCTACATGTACAACAACACTATTGGCTCTGTTGTGATGCTAGTAATGTGCATGATATGAAAGTCAACTGTATACACAATTGAAATTGAAATCAACAGAGCTATTGATAAGAGCAAACCTATTAAAGAAACATGCATGAATATACCTGATGTGCCATTGGAGTTTTGATTGGATCCTTCAATTTAAAAATAAGTTTGTATGAGTAAATACAGTGATACAAGAGCAAAGCAATCATAGTTAAAAAAGGCGCGCCTAAGCGAGCGCTTAAGCGCGCCTAGGCTCTAGGCGTTGGAAAAACGCATTGCGCATAACTAAGCATAATCTGTGCATAACTGCGCATAAGCATGCACTTTGGTCAGTAAAGCGCAAGGCGGTGGCAAAACGCACAATTAACGCCTAGCGCTTTTTTGAACTATGATAGCAATGGAATCTCAAATTAGAATGGTTGTTCTTCATGTTTAGGCACTTGTTCTACATGTACAGAGTACAGTAAGATGCAAGAATATAATACTTAAAAATAGAAAATGAGCTGATAGACCTTACCACATTCTTGGTTCGGGACCAGTACAGAACAAGGCGTTCCCAGTCATCGTCCAGTAAACGTGTCTCAGGAGAACGTAAGGGAATATGATGAGTTTGTTTGCCGGTGAAGTACATTTTCTTCAGGTAATTACGATACTGCCACCAAGCATTCTTGAAGATAGCAGAGGTATTAGCACATGTTACCTCATCCTGAGTTTCCAAATCGGTCCTTCTCTATAGACAAAAATGGGAAAATTTGCTGTATTATAACCATCATGGAGGTAAGATGTATGGGACGAAGCAAAGTAATTTCCATGAATAACATTACTTACACATAACTTCTGGACAAACACCTGCAACTGACATTTTCCTTCATCTTTAGTATAATATTTCCAAGATGGGAAGATACGCAGATATGATTTAACAACATCAAATGCGATAGATGCTAAAGTACGACTAGCTGGTTGTGCTTCCTCCATAAGAATAGGCATACTAACTGGTGGAGTTGGGGTTCGCCGTGATAGTACTGGCCCTTTGGGCAGTGGAGCTGCCTTACTAACTGCTCTTGTTTGGGAGCTCTATGGTGGAGATGGTGCTATGTCAACAGGAACTGGGTTACTATCGGCTGGGTTGGGGTTAGATTGGGTGAAGCTGGTTCTCTGTCCATCGCAGTAGGGTTACAATCTGCGAGAGTTTGGGTTATGTGTGGTAGGGCTGGTTCTTGTGCATGTACAACCGGGGTGCTATCTCCACCAAGAGGTAGCACTATTTTATTTGAAGACCGTGTTTTTAGTCCGCTAGATACTGGCATCACCTGCTCCAATTCAAATGGCTGATAAACAGGAAACATAGTTGAATGTATAGACATTGTATGAGAGACAGATGCAATAGATAGTGTGGAAAAAAGAGGGCATGAAATAGTTGACATGTATATTGTTTAACTAAAATGGATAGCATGACATAATTTCACATATATGATGTCTATCTAAACTGGATAGCATAGCATAACATAATTCAAAGATATGATGAATAACTAAATAGGATCGCATGGCATAATTCACCTACATGTTATCTAAGTAATCAGGATCGCATGATTTAATTCACATGTGTGATTTATATGCTAAACAGAGGGCATTCGATATGATGTCTGAACTAAGAACATGGTGTTGAATATTGTGTATATGATGTCTAAACTATGCAATCCAAGACACCGTATGCATGATATGAGCAGTATAACCGTGCCAAGTTAGAGCATACACCTCAGTGGGGGAATAGGACTGGTCATCTGTCTCTGAATCCATCTCTGAAGAGCTATCGGGACCCAACAAGAGATCTGCTTCGACAGGTAGCACTGTCTGTTCTGAAGGCCTTGTTTTCACTTCAGATTTTTCCATCTCCCACCCAAATGGCTGATTCACAGGAAGAGTAGTTTAATGTACAAACATTGTCGACAAATGGAAATGTAATGAAGAAAAGGATGGGCAAGATATCATTCAAATATATGATGCCTGGTTAAACAGGATGGCGTTGCACATTTCACATATATTATGGCTGGCTAAAAGACATGAGACTGCATAATTCCCATATATGATATAGAAACTAAACAGGTGGCATTACAGAACATGTCTAAACTAAGAAGATGACATATATGATGTCAAAAGTAGGCACTGCTAGGCAACATATGCATGATATGACTAACATCATCATGCCAAGGTAGAGCAAACACCTTGGGGGGTAAATAGGAGTGGTCAGCGACGTTTGAATCCGCCTTAGAACAGATATCTTCCTCTGGATTACAATCTAGAGAGGGGTGGGGAGGGTTTGCCATTGAACCCACCATGGAGCGATGTTTGCATGACATTGTATTGCCGCACAAAACTCTTCGCTTTTTCTCTACATGTTCAGCATGACTGTGTACAATATCTGACATGCATACGAAAGAAATATGGTGAGATTATGTAAGGAGAGCATGCAGAAATTTAGAGTGATGGTAACAACCAGTGGATTGACGTTTTTCTGTTGAACCAAAATAGCCCTAATGGATCGACATGTATGTATAGTAATAAGTGCTGCAACAAGTGTACAACCTCTTTGCTGTAACCGCGTCGACCTCAGCATCATTGGGTTGGTCGCTGAAGCAGTTGAGGCAGAGGTGGCTGTCGGAGGTGTGGCGGAAGATCTGTAGACGGCGTCCAGGGCACTGCTCTGTTGTGATGGTTCGTTCTGTCGTTGGAGCAGCTCCGATGAGCACTGCACAAGACAGACATCGTCAATATCAAGTGGGATTCTAATAGCATCTCCAATAGATGATGTAAAATGGATGTAAAATTAACATCACCAAAAACCACCTGACTACAACAGATGAGGTAAAAACTGTAGACTCTGAACTTAACTGTCGAAACTGAAATTTACTGTGGAATCTGAATGCTACAGTCAAAACTGAACGCAATGGTAGCAGCGAGGCACTTGACATGTAGTTTAGGGAGGGCATGCAGTTCATCTTCAACCTGCACCCCCCTGAGCCGCCAGCCACCATCGGCCGAACCACCGGCCCCAGCGCCGCCTCGCCGCCCCGAGACAACTCGCCACCGCCACCCCGGCTAGCCCTCTAGGCCCCCGGCCCCCACCCTGAACCCTAAGATAGATAGTGGGGTAACTCTCCGGCGAGCCCCCGTCCCCGCTACAGGTGGTTCTTCCTTAACTCCGGCGAGCCCCCCCAACCCCTGAAAATCGACTGACCCAAAAGTCGATTCAGTCGACTAAAGTGTGGCTTAATCGGAGCAGAGCAGCAGCACGAGCGAGGGGGAGAGCAGCAGCAGTAGCTGGGCGAGCGAGCGATCGAGCGAGAGCCGGAGCAGTAGCAGCAGATCCGGCTGGTATGGACGCCGCCGCCGAAGGGGCCTCGCACTGGGGGAGAGCCGCCATGGAGATGTCGCCCGCGGCGCCGGCTTCAAGGTAGTTGCTCCATGGGGGTGTGGGATGGAGCACCGTCAGCGCCGGGAGGTCGAGTTAAGGAGAAGGTGCAATTCGATGAGTGTACAACCTCTATGGTGGCGCCGAGGAGGCCTCGACTTCGTCCGAGGAGTCGGTGAGGATGTTGCGGTTCTGGTGGAGCGGGTTAACGCGGCGCTGTGGGGATGGAGCAGCAGCGATAGACGAGGTGATCGTCGGAGCAGCTCCTTGGAGGTGGAGGACGGGGCGGCTGAACCGGCGGGACGGCGAGATGGACGACGGATCCTCATCCGGGGAGGTGGACGAGGGACGTCGAGCTATTGCGGTGGACGACGTCGTCGGGGAAGAGGCTCCGGCTGGGTAGCGGTGATGTGGCGGACGGAGGAGGGTGGGGTTTCGCGGCTGGAGCGGAGAGGTTATGGCGGCCTGGGATTTCGAATGGCGAAAAGGGGGTGATGGGAGGGGGTGAAGCATGATATAGGGACGCGCTTGTCCAAAATGTAGTGTGTGTTACAAAAGTACCCCCCACCGATTTGAACTAGCGGCCCTTTCGGCTCAGGGTTAGAAGGGGGATTCCTCGTGTCGGGATTTGGCAGCTGGAGGGAGTTTTCGCGCGCGTTGTAATTTCAGGATAGCAAGGTGCGGGTTGTGAAGGCGCCAGTTTTGGGAGCACGATATCTGAATTTTTGGGATATAACAAGACGCGGGTTGAATTTTAGGGATAAGCCTAACGTGTAGTAATATTGTACTTGTATGTACCAAATCAATTTGCACTTCCCTCAACCAAAAAGAAAGCGAAAACAATAAAACTATTCACACCACACAAAGAGAGAGTCTTGCCCCGTTTTACTATACAAATGCTATTCAAAGCTACTCCCTCCTTCCATCTATATAGGGCCTAATGCGTTTTTTGATGCTAACTTTGACCAAATATTAGAGCAATGATATATGACATGCAACTTACACAAAGCACACCATTAAATTCGTCTGTGAAAGGTTCTTTCAATGATATAATTTTCACATTGTGCATGTCATGTACTATTAATCTTGTCAATAGTCAAAGGCGGTCTTAAAAATCTCATTACGCCCTATATAGATGGAAGGAGGGAGTATGAATCCATGTTATGTCCGATTAAATTTTTTTGCTTGCTGTATAATGCATGTAACCTACTCATACCAACATTTTAGTGCATTCCAAATGTCTATACTACCGCTGCAATTCGAACTAAATTTGAATTCGTTTCTCCATTTCAATAAGAATCTACAATCATGATTGTTGCCAACTTCAACCATCATAGTTTCCTTGCTATCCACCAGATATAAATCCGACGGCCTATAATGCAGGATGGCAGGCACACCATCATCAACAACTCCGTTTTTTATAAGAGTGGAGATAAAATATATTAAATGTAGTACATCATGTTCATAACCACACCATGTGTATCACTGTTATATATATTCACACATGCGTCGGTTTGAAACACTATGATAAATTCATCAAATATCCGAATTCGCTTTTTATAATGAAGTATATATGATCTCTATTCGTCTCTTACACCCACACAACCCTCTTATCTTTGTAGCTAGCGCTAACTTTCTCTTGTGCATGCACACGCCCGCATCCCTCTCACCCTCCCTCAGCATTCTCTAGCTCCATCGCGCAAATTCGTCTTTTCACTTTAGGTCGTTCACCCACGGTGTGTGTAGGCCCCCTAGCTCCTTCTTTACAGCACGCATTGATCGATATGACTCACTAGCCAGGTGTGCCTAGCACAAACACAAGCTTCCCCTCTTCTCTTGTCACCATCCATGCCTCACTCCCACCACTCTTTTCAAGGTTCTCGTACTCGCACACTCCTCCCCCTCGATATAGTATGCCTCTCATACCACCTCCTACATGCATCCTTCTCTCTCTATCCTTCTCCTTGTGCCTCATTTGCTTCTAACACACACATGCATGTATACCAATCGATCTCCCAACATATACCTAGATCGACTTTAACTACCCCCCCATCGATCAACGTACCTCACAAGTTATGTCTCTCCTTTCTCTAACAAAGGGCGATTGATCTTCCTATGTAGTTACGTCTGCTTACCACAACCGCATCGTCCCCCCTCATCATTCGTGCATGCCTCCTGACCCGTCTCTCACATGCACGTGCACAGACAACAAGCAACCATCTCCTCTCTTATTGATATTGTGGGCCTGCCCTCCGTTTGTCTAGCAAGCCTATCCCACCATTTGTTAGAAGCAACTCCACTACCACCCCCTCCAACACTCTAGCTCTGTCTCTCTCCCAACCTTATTCCTCTCCTGCACATATGCATGGATGCCGATCGATCTCCCTTAATACATGAGGCAGATCGATCTCCTTAATACATGAGGTAGGCCTCTCTCCTCCTCCACACATATACCAGCCATTGTACCTCTATAGTTAATTGGGCCTCCCTCTTCCCCCACCACACACCGATAGTCGAGCGCTGCAGGTAGGTATCCATGCCACAGAGACAAACTGCACATGTCCCATATCACGTTCTAGTAGGCCAGCCACTCTATATCTTTGACGTGGGAACACACAAATTCGATGGCACTCTTTATCGATCGCGCGCGCACACACACACATCATCCCTCTCTTCAATTATGTGCACACCTCAAGATGCATTTGTATGAGTAGTTTATCTTGTGAGAGAAAAGGTTGAACGAGGGAAGGCCTTATTTGCGAACGTGGAGAGACGTGTGGGTATATTTTTGCAAAATTGCCATAGTTTCTTTCCTATCCGTTAGATATAAATCTGACGGCCTATATTGCAGGATGGCACGCACACCATCATCACCAACTCTGTTTTCTACTCCCTCCGTCCGAAAATACTTGTCATCAAAATGGATAAAAAGAGATGTATCTAAAACTAAAATACGTCTAGATACATTTCCTTTTATCCATTTGGATGACAAGTATTTCCGGACGGAGGGAGTATTTGTCTTTTTAGAGATTTCAACAAGTGACTATGACCGGACCTTACCAACATACTCAAAAAAGTAGTCCATAATTTTGATGTTACCCTCTTTTCTTGGCGGTGCAGTGCCATCTGGATACCTCATAAATATATAAAGTACTACATGATACTAATATATGATACATGGCGCAAGAGTACTAAGTATTATTAATACAGTTTTGCTAGAACTCATATAGATGAGATATAATTTGGTCTCATTCATCTTTTATAGCCATTGGATGTGATGCTATACAAGATGCGTGTGTGCTGACATGGGTTGTATTTGTTCTTGTGCAACAAACTGACCACTGAATGTCATGTTTGATAGTCTCAAGTCATTAAAAGCATACAAGCCCCACATCTCTTCTTGGTTGCTTCCTCTATTTATGTCAAAAAATAAGAAACAACGTGAGAGTTAATGCACCACGCCTATGTGTTTACTATTTGGTTTTCGTAAGATGATTTAATACTCACCTAGACGGAGGGAGTATTCGATTTGACAGCGGGCGGCGCAGTTCTCGATACGGCTTTAATGCAGATGAGGGAGAGAGTAGCGGTTCCCGATATGTTGAACGGCCAATGCATCCACTTTCAATTAATGCATGAGGGAAGTAATGGGAGGAGGTCCGGGAAAAGAGGCTGCACGATGTGAATGCAACACAGTTTGCCCTCATTGCCCTCATATAAAGGCGCCCCTCCGTTCCAATGCATCTACCACATCGTACGCACTTAAGCATTTGCCTAAGCACCTACACTAAGCGCAAAAGAGCTCACTCCAGACCCATGGCGGCGATGCTCGTGAGCGGCCAGCGGCTGCGCCAGATGGTCCACGACGTTGGCCTGTGGCATGGCGCCGAGGATCGTCTCCAGGCAGTGTTGGAGACCGGCTGGTGGATGGCCGCCTTCGAAGCCAACTACGACTCTCATTTGGACCAGATGATCGTTGCCACCAACAACAAGTTCACCGTCCTCAAGAATCTCGCGGACGACATCGACGTACTCCTCCAGCCCGCGTGCCCGGGCTCCTCATTGCCTGCCACCCTAATCGGCCTCCATGGCCGGAACCTCTTTCAAGCACTGGTGGCCCTGCGATTGCCCGCCGACGCCACGAAGAATGTCCACCTGGAGGTCGCGCTCGCCACGAGGCGCCTCGCCCTGCAAGAATTCGTCGACCTACACATCCACATGTACGAGGAAATCGTGTACATAGGTATCTACAAGGCCAGTGAGGATGCTACGATGTTGGCCTTCCTCAACCGGCTGGAAGCCTTGGATGCCTTTGCTGAGAAGAACCTCGACCTCGCCACAAAAGCCGCCGCTCCTTAGCCGCCGGTCGATGGCCCGACGCACTAAGTTGAGGAGGAGGAGGTCGTACGTTCGTGGATCCATCTTTCTTCTTGCCTTTTGTAACCACCACTGCAATCGCATCATCATGGCCTTAATTCTTATTGTGTTGTTGCATTCTCGTTCCAGTCAATACCGACATGTGCGATCCCTTTGCTTAATTATATGCATCACTGTAACTAGTACTCCATCTGTCAATTTATAAGTTGTGCTTACCTTTTCCATCAACTTCGTGCAACGCGCGGGCATCTTGCTAGAAACACTAGAATATGTCTATATAATCCGTATGTGATAGTCCATTTGAAATCTCAAAAAAAGACAAATATTTAGGTACGGAGGGAGTAATATATTAGGAGTATATAAAAACAATAGTGACTTCTTTCAAGTTTTTGAACAAATACTACTATTCTACTACTTTGGATCCGTCGCAACGCACGGGCACATTGCTGGTAAAAGGAAAAGGCCTGCCACGTTCGCGTCGCACCCCCACACACCCAGGAATCGTGAGTAGAACACGGCCCGTCCGGCACGACACATAGCTTAGGGAAGGCGTGTTGCCTAGCATTTTCACTTTCATGTGGTACCGCTGTTGAGCAAACCGATACCCTGCCCGCCGCCGGGTTGGAAAACAGAAACGAGGGGAAGATCTAGCTGTAGCACGGAAGCCAAGAAATTTGGTGCCAGACGGGGCTCGTTGATAGAGTAGGAGCATTCCGTACTAGTACTACTCCTACTAGTACCAAGTTTGTACTCCTAATACTATATTAATAGTACTACCACTATACAACTAGTAGGTACGTGCACGGCACAACATCGTAGGAACAAAAAAACGGGAAGATCTTGTTTTGGGTGAGTTATCTTTTTTTTCAATCAACTTAGTATGAATAATATGATGTGGGGGGCACCCATGAAGCTTATGTGGCTTGGTTGCATGGCTATGGAAGGTTAGAGAAAAATAAATAGATAATGTGTTTAGAGTGCACTCCACTAAATAGATATATATACTTTGGATCCATTGCAACGGACCGGAACATCTATATCTATACCCCCTATATAGTGTGTGAAAAACTTTGAAAGTTGGTCGTTGGATGAAGCCAATCCGACGGTACAAAGATGGCAAATCCGAGCACTACTGGCCGTTGGATATCATCCACCAGATTCTGCCACATGTATAATCTAGAAGACTCCATGGTTGAACTTAATTCATGACTAAGGGCCTCTTTGATTCATAGGATTGCAGAAACACAGGAATAGGAAAAAAGTGGGATTGGAATCGCATGTTCATTGGATCCCTATAGGATTTGAGTTTGTTTGATTGTGTCACATGAAAAACAAAGGATTTCTTTGAAGAGGTTGGAGTGCATGTTTGAATTCCTGTGAAACGTAGTACAAATGAATCCTTAGGAAAATATTCTACATGATTCAATCCTACGAATCAAACGACCAACGTAGGAAAAATTCCTAAGGATTCTAATCTTTCAAAGATCCTATGAAAATCCTTTGAATCAAATAGACCTTAACTTTTCCACAA